>NW_004524655.1:10827960-10831515 GCF_000260255.1 Octodon degus | reverse complement strand
TATAATGTAAGCACAATGTAAAAGAACCCATGGGACAAAATGAAAGACATCCTGAAAGGCAGTTTATTTCTTAAGGTGTTCCCATTGGGAAAACAGAGTGAGTACCAATAAAGAACTTCATGATGAATTTCAACATAACAAAAGGATACTTCAAACCCGAATCTAATTTAAGGAGAGAAATCATGAAGATTAGAGTGGAAATTAATGAGATTTAGACTACAAAAATACAAAGAATCAATTAATAAAAGACCCACCCTTAACAAAATTGCCAGAAAAAGTAGAGAAAAGACTCATATTAATGTAATTAGTAATGAGAAAGGTGAAATCATAATAGACACCCCTGAAATTCAGAAAATCTTCAGTAACAACTATAAAAAATTATATTCCAACAAACTGTAGAGTCCTGAGGAAATGGATAGGTCCCTAGACACATATGAATTACCACATCTGAGACAATAAAACTCTGAAAAGTCCAATGACAAGCAATTGAAATTGAAGCAGTAATGAAAACAATTATCAACTAACAAAAGCTCAGAGCCTTATGAATTCAGGGCTGAGCTCTACTGGGCCTTCAGGGATGACCTAAATTCACTGTTCCTCACAGTCTTTATTGACACTGAAAGAGAAGGAGCATTCCCAGAGTCATTCCCAGAAGCCAACTTTACCCTGACTCCAAAACCGGACCTGAACTCAACTAAAAAAGAATTACACAAAATCTCTTTACTTAACATAGACACAATAATCTTCACAAGACATTCTGCAGAGTGATGAAAACTTTCACTCACCTGTGCTCACAGCTCCAACACAGAAGAGCCCTTGGATCAGTGCCAAAATCCCTCTCACTTGAGGAACCATAACCCTCCATCCTCTTCAGGCACTGTGTATGCAATGAGTGAAGCTGGAGCCTGGTGACTTTGATTTGCTCTCATGGCTGTGTCACAGTTCCAAACATGACCCTCAGATGCAAGAGAAAGAAGCAGAATAATCCTCTCTGCTTCATTCCTACACAAAGCAAAAATCCCCCAGGAAGAATTCCAGCCAACTGACTTGTACTCTATGGCACCACACTGGGCCACAGTCTGGCATACAAATGTCACTCCAAACCATGCGGCAAAGGACCACCCTGTGTGCAGACAGTGGGTCTGCAAGGCTACCCCCTCCCTGCATTGTCCCTTGAGCCCCACCTTGTAGACCACAGAGCTCCTCCAGCACCTGCCCTGAACTTGGACTGATTTACAACTTGAGCAGATCTCTGTGGTTAGAGGACAAGACAGCACTGGTAGGAAGCCGCCCAAGCTGGGCCTCAGGAAGCAGCACCAGGGCCCCTCCCCTGGACCTGGATCTCCTTCTTCCTTGGTCTCATGGTTTACTATCCAAGTAAACTGGGTCTCTACCAGCTCAGGGATCTGGGACCAGGCTGTACCTGAGTCAGCCCAGGTGGGTGCTGCCTGCATGTGCAGGATGTTCAGGAACCTGGAACAAAATGGGGCTGTAGGACAGAGATTCCCCAACTGTGCTCTCTGGCTTTTTTGAGCCTGGGGTAGAGGAGGGCAGCTGGCAGAAGAGCAGGGCAGAGGTGCAGAGGTGCTCAACCTCTCCATCCTCCAGCCAGTTCCATGGACAGGGGTCTCCCAGGGGCTGTCCTGCAGGACTACAGAATCCTGCAGGTTACCCAGGTCAAGTGAGGACACTGCTTCATGGGAAGGGGTCTCCATCTTCAAGCCACCTCACTTGGCACTGTTGGCAGGTGCTGTGGCCTCCTCAAATCTGACTCAGCCTTCATCACTGTCAGTGGCCCTGGAACTGTCAGGCTCTCTTGTCTGAGATATGACATAGAAAGCTGCACTGGCACCAGCAGGTACAGACCAAGCTCCTGTGCTGATCATCTGTTGGGATAAGAACCAGGTCCCAGGGATCCCTGCAGGATTCTCTGGCTCCAAATCAGGGACCACAGCCACTCTGACCATGAGCAGGGCCCAGGCTGAGGAGGAGGCAGCTGTCACGGTCAGGAGTGGGACAGCACTGATGGTGTCACAGTGACACAACACAGGGCGTGACCTAAACCAGCCTGTTTCCCACAGTCGCTTACTGCCTTGGTCACCCTGAGAAGAGAGGGCTCTCCCCATAGCTTGGCAGTTTCTAGTCCTTCCTTATAGATGGGGTCAGGTTCCAGAATCTCTCAGGTTTCAGCTGATTCAGCATAATGAAGAGTAAGATTTTTTTGTGTATCTTCACTCACCAGATTCCTAAAACCACAGAAATTCTGTCAGTGCAGGCCTGGTCTGAAAGTGCTATGGGAGGGTGACCCTCCCATAGCATCACCTCAGTGTCTTTGGACAGGACTCAATAGACATTATTATTAAGGTGTAGTCTGCGTTTGTGTGGGATAACGCAGGCTATTTAAGGATGCTAACATTTGGTTACCTCCCGGGCATCACAGATATCAGTGGAGGACACAGTGAGAAAGCCTTGAAGCCCAGTTTCACCAGTAAACATGGATCTGATGATGGCATACTTTGTCCAAGTGAAAGCAATGCACTAGGTCAGGTGTTTGTGTGGACAGCAGGATTTCAGTAAATTTCTGAAGCAAAGAGTGACCTTAGTTCCTGGTTGTGCCTTCCTCCTCCTGGACATGAAGACCCAGAGCACACTGGCAGAGCTGACAAGGGAGACCCAGTCCTCAGCCACAATATTCATGGCAGGGTGAGAGTGAGCACGAAAAAGAGAGGCAGTGAAACATTCTCAGGAGGAAGCAAATGTGGCCTGCACAGGGCAGCAGCCTCTTGCTCCTCACAGGACATCCGGATGCCATCTGAGGACAGCCCAGGAAATACCTACACCTGCACACTGGCACTTGGTGGCAGCCAGGCCATGAGGAGAGATGGCAGTGAACCTCTGGGAACACAGCCTTGCTGCCCTGGCTCTCACATTAGCCCTTCGCAACTAGGTTGCTTTCTGCTCCTGCAGAACTCAGGACACCTGGATCAAAGCCCAGCCCTGGCAGCACCGGTCTCTGCTCTAGCACCTGCAGAGTCTTTTGGCTTGTACTTACCTGCTGTCAGGTGGACACAACTACAGTGAACTGAAGAAACTGCCTTTTCAAAATGGAATGTCGAGCTGCCATCGTGGATCCCCACATGTGTGTGCCTAATCTCAGCTGATCTACCCAACACCCCCGAGTGCCAGCCCTAGTCCCCCATGCTGCCCTATATGCGCTCCAACAAGGGAACTGCTCACAGAAAGAAGGTGATTCACAGAACAGCCATAGCAGATGATAAAAAACTTCAGTTCTCATTAAAGAAGTTAGGGGTAAACAATATCTCTGGTACTGAAGAGGTGAATATGTTGTTTACAAACCAGGGAACAGTTATCCACTTCAAAAACCCAAAAGTTCAGGCACCTCTGGCAGCAAACACTTTCACCATTCCAGGCCATGCTGAGATGAAACACCAGATGGAAATGCTACCCACTATCTTGAACCAGCTTGGTGCAGACAGTCTGACTAGCTTAAGGAGGCCGGCTGAAGCTCCGCCCAAATAATCTGTGGATGGAAAA
>NW_004524655.1:10820328-10821483 GCF_000260255.1 Octodon degus | reverse complement strand
GTCTTAGCTGTGGCTGGCAGGGTCTTAGCTGGGGCTGGCAGGGTCTTAGCTGTGGCTGACAGGGTCTTAGCTGGGGCAGCAGAATTATCAGTGGTGGTTCAAGGGCTGGAGGGCTGTACTGGAGTAGTGTAAGAAAGGAACTGACTGGAGTGGGAGCATATTTGTGACAACAGGTGGCATAGACACATGGGGCCAGAGCTCTTGTTTGGGATCTTGACTAGGCAATTGTTACTTGGTGAGCTCCTGCTTTAGCCAGGTGCGAATGGTGAGCTCAGAGTGTTAGTGGCAGCAGAGATAGATAGAAAGATTAAGGTAGTAAGACAGAGCTAGGCGCTCAGAGGCCCCAGTGTAGAAAGCAAGATACTTTTTGCAACTGTGGGAGAGACAGGCACCTCAGCTGTGGGCCTGACCTCAAGACAAAAGAGTAAACAAATGCAGCCACACACCGCCCTAGGGATAGCCATTAGGGACTGATATTCTAATTAGGCCTCTTCCTAGAGGGAGCCAGGAGGAGTTACTAATCCAAGCTCCTACTGGAATAGCCCCTATTCTATATCCATGCCCATTTGCTATGTAACTCCTTTTCCCATTTGATCCCAGATTTAATCAATGTTCCCTGAGCAGTTGTGTGCATAATCTTATTGGTAGACTAGAGTTTTGCTCCACCTCATGTGGAAGTTCCTTTGTTTTCCAGTTTAGCTCACCTCACCCGGTGGTTTTGCTATATAAAAATCTCTTCGAAAGGGCAAATCCCCTGACCACCTTCTCGGGCCCCAGGCTCTCTGAAGGATGTAGTCATGTATGAAGACAGTCTGGGCGGCAGCGTCACCCAGACCACGGGACCAGCAGGTGAAGGCGCACATGTGGGGCTGAGGGTGAGCAAAGGTCCACGATTCACCCTGGG
Source organism: Octodon degus (assembly GCF_000260255.1). Lineage (NCBI taxonomy): Eukaryota > Metazoa > Chordata > Mammalia > Rodentia > Octodontidae > Octodon > Octodon degus. Next base: position 10,820,579 of record NW_004524655.1, on the reverse strand, counting down.
GCTGTGCCCCGTTGGAGACACCGGGAAGATCTTCCAGCAGCTACGCTGAGCATAACTGATCCACATAGTGGGAAGCTCTCTTGGGAGCCTCAGGAGTGACGTGAGAATGGCAGGAAGTATGGAAAGAGCTTGAGTCCTGTGAGCTGAGCTAGGCAGGAGGCCCAGTACCATCTCTGCCATATGCACAGAGGGGCGTGCAGAAAGAGTAATCTGCGGAACATAGCTTGAGGAAGTATCTTGTGTTTGGGACA
>NW_004524655.1:10817465-10820228 GCF_000260255.1 Octodon degus | reverse complement strand
TGAAGAGGTGAATATGTTGTTTACAAACCAGGGAACAGTTATCCACTTCAAAAACCCAAAAGTTCAGGCACCTCTGGCAGCAAACACTTTCACCATTCCAGGCCATGCTGAGATGAAACACCAGATGGAAATGCTACCCACTATCTTGAACCAGCTTGGTGCAGACAGTCTGACTAGCTTAAGGAGGCCGGCTGAAGCTCCGCCCAAATAATCTGTGGATGGAAAAGCACCGCTTGCTACTAGAGAAGATGTTGTTGAGGTTCCAGATCTCATGGAGAATTTTGATGAGGCTTCTAAGAACGAGACCAACCAAGTCAGCATCTGAAAAAGATCAAACTTGGAAGAAATTACTGGGAGCTGCTATTTTATATCATGACTGCTTTTTAAAATTGTTTTTCTTTATGGATCTGACAAAATCTAGATCTCTAATGTTTTTGAAGTTCAAGCCCCTTGGACACCGCAGCTCTTTTCAGTTTATGCTTACCTACAATTCATCTTTTGTGGCCAATTAAGCTGGAGGAGTCTGGGAATAAAGTTTGAAACAGATTAATAAAATTATTTGCCTAGTAAAAATAAATAAATAAATAAATAAATAAACTTGAATGTTGAGACCATGGAGAGAGCTCTGTGCTATATGTACCCGCCTGGCAAGTGCAAGGTCCCAAGTTCCATCCCAGGTACCACAAAAAAAAAAAAAATTTAAGTGTCATAAATCCAAGAGGGAGCCTTATTAATTGAAGACAAATTCAGTGAGATCTCACAAAAAGTTTCGAAGCCTGAAAGCTTTTGTGCTTTCTCTGCAGGAATCCAGGGACAGGGGCTCATCCAGGACTGTGTTTCCCCTGGAGGGGAAACAGGCCCCCAGGTCTGGACGAGCAAGCCGTGCCAGGTTCCCTCCGAAGGGCAGCTGTTCCTGAAATTCTCCGCTGGAAGCCAGGAGAGCCATGATGTGGTAATGATACTAGCAATGAAGACAGTGATTGTGATGTCTTCGTATTTGGTGAACTTGAAAAGTGGTCACATATGTGAGGGTAGGCCAAAGTCACAGTGCCTAAAGCAGTCAAGCCACCTCAGTCATGAAAACAGACTCCTGACTGATCGGTGTCACCTATTCGTCTCTAGGCAACAGTGTATCACATGATACTAATGCTCCAAAGGTATAAATAACTCCCCTCTGCTGTTCTTGGGGTCCTTTGCCAATGAGGCATAGGTCACCACCTCACCTCAGCTATTATTTCTTCTCTTTATTTTCTGAATCCTTCTGCCACTTTCTCCCAGGGGCCACAGAGAGTGCAATTAATTCCTACATTTAGTGCCTGAACAGGATACCTGGTAAGGAGATGCCGATAGGTGGGAGGATGTTCCCTAGAATTTTGCCAGAAATAGGGCGGGGTAACGGATTGGGTGGTCAATAGTACTGGCGTGTTATATTCACAGTTAACAGGGGAGAAGCATGGCCCAAGGAGGTCTACTGAGCTTAAAAAATATATTTAAAATGACCTTAAAGAGAGAAATAGGTTTGAGAAAAGCCAAAACAGGAAAAAGTTACATTCAGTGAAAAGTGGAACAAACACAGCTCCCAGAACCACAGATGTGTAGAGGTATACAGAGTTGGATGTCCCAATGTTTGCTGCTCTTTTTGGTCCTTGTATTCACTTTACTTTTTAAGACCACCACAAAGGACTGAGCATGGAGTACTGTTTCACAACTGAGTCCCAAAGAGGACAGAAGGTGGCGCAAATGTGCAGTAGATAGAGTTTGACCCCTATAGCTTTTCTGTTAGGTGAAAAAGGAAAAAATTCTTTTAAATTGCAAGCAGCTAGTTCCACATGGCTCAGTGGTGCTGCTGGAGGGTGCAGTGCACACCTGTGCTCTCATCCCAGACACATCCACCTGGGACTCCCCACCACCAGCATGTCCCTACATCCATTCCAGCTATAGTGGTTGGCATGCACCACCAACTACACTCCTGTGAATTTGGGAAGAAGTACGAGGCTAATCACTATGAATCACCATGACCTCAGTATTCACTATGGGCATTATGGCCAACAAAAATTTGTTGGGCTCAAAATAGTGCCTGCCTGGACAGAACAGAACATCCAGTGGTTGGAGCCAGAGCAACAGCTGGTGCACCCAGTGGCTACACACAACAGCCAAAGCTACAGGGTCATAACCCCCAGGTCACTTGTGGAGGAGTAATATGGATAGGTAGCTCATTCCAAGTACTAACAGCTCACCCAGCCCTAAGGTATAGAGTAGGAGCAGCAACAGAGGCAAAGCCCCAATGCCAAAAGGTCTCCAGCTTTGGCTCTGTGTCACGAATGTTGATCATACAAGGGAAGTTGCAATTATAATTCAATTTACTCAGAGCACTGTTTAAATTACTCCAGACTCTTGTATTGCTCACTTATCATTCTTTCTTTGATAAAATTTAAAAATTATAAAAAAGGATACATTGGATTAAAATTAGAAATTAATGGTTAGGGAGATAGCTCACTAGAATAAGTGCCTGCCTGGCAAGTAGGACATCCTGAGTTCAATCCTCTTTATGGAAAAAAAAATAGAAATTGATTAGTTAAAGGAAAAACATTTTAAATGGCTTTTGAAATGTAAGTGTGATGGCCTCCAGGTAAGATAATTTCAAAAATGCTACATTGCTGACCTAGAAGGATGCAAAGGGCCATTCCACAAGGAGCAGAGCCTCTCAAAAAGCAGGAAATAGAGTGCTTCTCTCTCTCCATTATGGTTGACACAATAGAGAAG
>NW_004524655.1:10803852-10808306 GCF_000260255.1 Octodon degus | reverse complement strand
TTCTAAGTAGGTGCTTTAGACCACTGAGCCATCTCACCAGCCCCAAAAATGGCAGAAGTGGTTTTTTTTTTTGTTTGTTTTTTCGTTTTTGTTTTTGTTTTTGTTTTTGTTTTTGTTTTTTTTTTTTTTTTGCTCCGAATGCCTTCAAGGCATGACTGGCTGTCGTGTTGTGGGGATCGAACCACAGCAACCTGAGCCTGACAGCTTTGTTGAATCAGCCAGTTAAAGAACTGAGCTAAGGGGCAGGCCCCCTTGTCACGAGTTCTTTCTCAACTCTCAGCCACAGCATGGCCTCAGTCACTTCGCCCATGCATGCAAGTTGAGAGCCATAGGTGGGGCGTCACTGACCTGCCTGTTGCTTCACAGGCTACACATCAGCATGGAGGCTGGCCCTATCTGCATTGCTTAAAGCCAATTGAGGGGCTAAGTGTTCACCTAGCCAGCTCTGTCCATAGCAATACACGGAATTAGGGTCAGGGATAGCCAAAGTGGAGACAAGTGGCCTTCTTTCAAGGAGAGCCCTGCTGGTGCTCCTCCCCAGGTTGTGGGACTATGGGGCTGAAACCTGCATACTGTGCTCAGTGGCTTGTACGAACCCCAGGGACTGCATGGCAAGAGAACTGGGACAGCTTTTTCCTGTCTTCAAAGGCTATATTTCACACAGGCCTTGGATTATACAGCTCATTCAGTCCAGGCAAGCATGGGATCATCTATGAGGTTCTTTCATCTTTTCCCAACTCTTCTTTTCTCTGCTAGCAGCCTTGTGGGTTCCTACCAGCTGACTCAGCTCACCTCAGGGTCAGTGACCCCTGGATAGACACATCCAAGATCACACGTCCCCGAGAATTGTCGGGAAATAAACATATATCTTGGCTCCGGTAGAAGTCAGGCCAGAACCCTGTGGTGGTCATGTTGGGGGACAGCAACCAGTCCTCAAGCATCTCTGACTAATTCTCTGCTTCCAACTCAGGAATCATGTCAATGCTGACCATCAGTGTGGTACTGGCCATAGGGGAAGGTGACTGTCATTGTCTCACCTAAGATAGAAATGGCAGCAGCATTCAGTGACGCATAGTGACACAGACAGACAGGAAGCATGGAGCAGGAACCTTCCCACCCAGGCCTGGCTCTCTCTCTCTCTCACCTGTTTTCTTACAGATTACCCTAACTTTGCTCTCCACACACTCACTCACTACAGCCCAAGCTTAGCAGAGGCATGCAAATGTCCAGTGAAAAGGTGGGTCTTTCACAGAGTTGCATTTTAAATCCAAAACCTTGTCACTTCCATCCAGGACCTTGCAGAATCTAGTTTACAAGTTCCTAGGATGGAAAATGTCTCTAGAGAGCCAAGTTCCTACGGGAGTTGCCTACAATCTCTTCCCTCCCTCTCAGCATACACCATGACAGGCAAAGGATCAATTCCCAGAACTTCTACCCCTGAGAACTTGCCCTTCAAAGAAGGTGGTGGATTCTGAGCCCAGTATGATGATGTCTGAAAGAGGAGATGCACTAGCTGTAGGTTTCAGAAAACAGGATTGTTGGGGACCAAGCTACATGACAGGAGTCCCATGGTCTTGAGGTTGGCACTGATATAAAGGAATGAATCTCTCAACCTGAACGATATCTGGGATGAATTCATGTTCTAAAACTGAAGAATGAATTTTAGGAACAATGGAGATTAAGAGCTAAACATATTTATTGGGGGAAAGAAAACATCTGTCTGAGAGAGGGACACAAGGGGACCCAAGTGGGTTGCCAAGGAATCTGCCTTTTCTAGGGATTTTTATATAGCAAAACCATGAAGTGAGGTGGGTTTAAGGTGGAAAACATGGGAACATGCACATGAAGTGGGACAAAACTATGGTCAACCAATAAGATTGCAAGCACAATTGCTCAAGTAAAATAGATTAAATTCAGGACCAAATGAGCAAGCCAGTCACATAGCAAGGTGAATATAAAGCAAGGGCATATCCTGTAGAAGCCTGGCTTAGTGACTCTTCCTGGGTTCAAAGTGATAGAGACTTATTTAGAACATCAATCCCAGATGATGGTCATCTTTAAGGAGCTAAGCATTTGATTGATCTTTTGCCTTGAGGTCTGGCCCACAGCGGGACTTCATTGATGAAGTATCTTGTCATCCATAGTGGCTCCTTCTAAGGGCTTAGCCCTGCCTGACTACGTACAATATTTCTATCTAACTCAGCTACCTATAACAGTATGAACTTGCTTCAGAAACAGAGAGATATGTGGAAGGCCACCATGCTTCCCAGATGTGCAGAAAAAGCTTATAACTGCAGCACTTCTAAGGCCAGATACCATCTGCTGAGGACAATGTGAAGAATGCAGGCGTCCAGCAATAGGGGAGAACCGCATTCTCCACTAACTTTTCCGTGTCTACCACAGTCACTGTTCTAGGAGAAGTACACCACCTCTTCTTCTGTGTTCCTGGCTTGCTAATAAAATTGTGTCAGCTGCGGAGATTGATGTGCCTATCCACTAGAAGTAGGCCCCTCCGTATCCCCTGTGCCTTGAATATCGCCTTTCATCTTTCTTTATTCCTCACCATTCCCCCCTCAGGTATCTGGGGATCCGATTGGCCCCTGGCACAGGATCATGGAAAAGAAAAGCAAGCATGGCTTCCAAGTGAGAGCAAGGACAGAAACAGATCTCTTCAAAGGACACATTTCTTTGAAAATCCTTGTGACAGAATTCCATGTGTCCACATTGGAGTTCTCCTTTGTGGGCGTGAGATGAACACAAGGCCCTGACCTATGTCACTTTTCTGTACTATGACAGAATCCACTGGCTCCTTGGGCCACACGGTACCATGCCTGCGCCTCTGCTGCACCTGCTGCTCAGCCTTTCTGCTCTATGACTCAACACTGAACCACTCTTTGCTCCTGATGCTTGGGTTGGAGGCGATATTCCCAGGTGGATATGCACTGCTTCCAGAAACTAGCTTGGACATAAGGGCTTCCTGCCACTTCATGATGGAAAAGTGAGGTAGAATAATGCCTTTCTTAGTTCATGGAAGATGGCTCAGAATACTGAAAACAGTTTCACCCCAACAATTTCTGCAAATATAATGGGATAGATCTTGTGGCTCATTGCTAGTAAGTGCAGATGTCTCACAAAATCTTCCCATACACTTGCCATTTCAAGGCAAAAGGAACTATTTGATCCAATCGCAGTGGGCTGGTAGCACCTTGAGATGTTTTACTAGGTACACTGTTGTCCTAAGTCCCCATAGGTTACATTATGACCAGGAAAAGAGAGATAAACTGAAGGGATAAGCTGGGGCTGCACACCGTCGTTCATTCCACGTGAGTGTACAGCTTGTGATCCTGTTCTCTGAGGGGAACAGAAAACAATTCAACGTCCCCATCAGTGGAGCACACCATGCACTAGAAGATTCTCAATTTGGTGTAGATGATACCACTGCGTAGCAAGCAGGCATGAATACACAACGGGAATTTTTGTAGCGGTTGAGTTAGTGACTCTTCCTGGCTTTCTTAAGGTGATAGAGACCTCTTTCGCATATCAGTCTCTGATGTTTATCCTTAGGGAGGTGTGGGGATGCATTTGCTTAATCTTTCTTCTTGACATTCAGCCCACAGATGGAGGTATCTATCTCATATTTGTATAGTATCTCTGTCTTCAGCCCTGTCTTGACTCCTATAATATTTCTATCCAACTCAGCTGCCTACAACAAGACACTGAAAATGTTATTTCAATATGACCAGATCTCTTGAAATCTACTTTCACTTTCTAGGATCCATTTAACAGTGGTAAAACCAGGTCAAAGTATAAGACCACACAGAAGAAGCCCATAAGCACTTTAGGTCCAGGAACTGTCCACTAAAGGTAGGTTCCTCCTGGTCCCCTCATAGCTTGAATATTGTCTTTTGTCTTTCTTTTTTCACTGCCCTTCTCCCCACAGGTATCTGGGGGTTTAATCAGCCCCTGGCACAGGATAATGAAAAAAAGATAAATAAGCATGGATCTTGAGAGTGAGCAAGGACAGAAACAAACCTTTTCAAAGGTACATTACTAGAAGACATCAATCTATTGTGTCCTACTTCAGAATGAACTAGGAATATTATTTGCCATGATGGTTAAGGTGGAGCTAGGGGAAGACGCAGAACTTTTCTTGTGTACAACATAATGGATGTTGTAGTGTTGCAAGTGATAGTGTCTGTTGCAACTTCATAATGGCAGGTATACAGCCATTGACAGAAGGTAAGTGAAAAGGAATAGGTGGCTTCCATAAAACTATGCCTCCAAATTCAGGCAGTAGCGATAGTGGCTAAAGTGTACCATTGTCATGTTGGTGCGGGAATCTTCCTTTGAGTTCTTTTCAGTTTTCAGTGGTTTAGACTAAAGAATTCTCGCAAGTCTATAAACTGGAGAAGAGGTTGATGTCAATAGAGGGCCACTTCCCTTGTGCAGGTGCA
>NW_004524655.1:10795595-10803752 GCF_000260255.1 Octodon degus | reverse complement strand
GTCCTTTGCCAATGAGGCATAGGTCACCACCTCACCTCAGCTATTATTTCTTCTCTTTATTTTCTGAATCCTTCTGCCACTTTCTCCCAGGGGCCACAGAGAGTGCAATTAATTCCTACATTTAGTGCCTGAACAGGATACCTGGTAAGGAGATGCCGATAGGTGGGAGGATGTTCCCTAGAATTTTGCCAGAAATAGGGCGGGGTAACGGATTGGGTGGTCAATAGTACTGGCGTGTTATATTCACAGTTAACAGGGGAGAAGCATGGCCCAAGGAGGTCTACTGAGCTTAAAAAATATATTTAAAATGACCTTAAAGAGAGAAATAGGTTTGAGAAAAGCCAAAACAGGAAAAAGTTACATTCAGTGAAAAGTGGAACAAACACAGCTCCCAGAACCACAGATGTGTAGAGGTATACAGAGTTGGATGTCCCAATGTTTGCTGCTCTTTTTGGTCCTTGTATTCATTTTACTTTTTAAGACCACCACAAAGGACTGAGCATGGAGTACTGTTTCACAACTGAGTCCCAAAGAGGACAGAAGGTGGAGCAAATGTGCAGTAGATAGAGTTTGACCCCTATAGCTTTTCTGTTAGGTGAAAAAGGAAAAAATTCTTTTAAATTGCAAGCAGCTAGTTCCACATGGCTCAGTGGTGCTGCTGGAGGGTGCAGTGCACACCTGTGCTCTCATCCCAGGCACATCCACCTGGGACTCCCCACCACCAGCATGTCCCTGCATCCATTCCAGCTATAGTGGTTGGCATGCACCACCAACTACACTCCTGTGAATTTGGGAAGAAGTACAAGGCTAATCACTATGAATCACCATGACCTCAGTATTCACTATGGGCATTATGGCCAACAAAAATTTGTTGGGCTCAAAATAGTGCCTGCCTGGACAGAACAGAACATCCAGTGGTTGGAGCCAGAGCAACAGCTGGTGCACCCAGTGGCTACACACAACAGCCAAAGCTACAGGGTCATAACCCCCAGGTCACTTGTGGAGGAGTAATATGGATAGGTAGCTCATTCCAAGTACTAACAGCTCACCCAGCCCTAAGGTATAGAGTAGGAGCAGCAACAGAGGCAAAGCCCCAATGCCAAAAGGTCTCCAGCTTTGGCTCTGTGTCACGAATGTTGATCATACAAGGGAAGTTGCAATTATAATTCAATTTACTCAGAGCACTGTTTAAATTACTCCAGACTCTTGTATTGCTCACTTATCATTCTTTCTTTGATAAAATTTAAAAATTATAAAAAAGGATACATTGGATTAAAATTAGAAATTAATGGTTAGGGAGATAGCTCACTAGAATAAGTGCCTGCCTGGCAAGTGGGACATCCTGAGTTAAATCCTCTTTATGGAAAAAAAATAGAAATTGATTAGTTAAAGGAAAAACATTTTAAATGGCTTTTGAAATGTAAGTGTGATGGCCTCCAGGTAAGATAATTTCAAAAATGCTACATTGCTGACCTAGAAGGATGCAAAGGGCCATTCCACAAGGAGCAGAGCCTCTCAAAAAGCAGGAAATAGAGTGCTTCTCTCTCTCCATTATGGTTGACACAATAGAGAAGCTTTTACACTTTCCTCTTAAGGTGATTAATTTAAAAAACTGTTTCCATTCTAAAGATAAAAAGGTTGCCTTTTAATCAAAATCGTATTTTGTAATGTTTACAGTAATGGTGATGTCTAAAAAGATTACTTAAGGTCCTCATGATTCCTAGTAAAGCTGATTGTCTACTTTACAACCCTAAATTAAATTGATAGTAAAAAGATTTGATATTTTATAAATAGATATGAAAGTTTGGTGTGCAATCTAAGAATAGTGGTATTTAAACAGACATTTGATTTTGACATCTCATTTAAATAATGGCATGCCCGGTGGTGGCATCCAGAGGGGCACACACCATGATAATTTCTTCATATTTGGGTCAACTTATCCAACAAAGATATGTTGTGTCCCAAACTGTTCAGGTCAACCCACAATGATTTTCAGACATTGCTTGGTAATTGACTGCATCTAGCTTATGGGCTAATTTCTCTGGCATTATTGTCATTATCCTTCAGGTAGGTTAGATTAATTTGCTTGTTTTTATAGATGGGTCTTATAAGGGGAACTACATGATGGCTAGCTTCCTCTTCTAAGATATAGGATGCAGGCTTCTAATTATACAATCAAAATTCAGTTACAAAAACAAAAGGGGGAATCAATCCCTTCAACTTCAGTTGTCAAGATATATTTTCAAATTTTTAAAAACTTTACAAATGATAAAAGTACAGCCATGGAAAGACAATTCAAGCAGGTAAAGAAAAAAAAAAAAAAAGCTAATGTGAGGCAGAGAATATGCTTATGTTTTTCCAAAGAATGCCGAGTGACTTCTTTGGGTACCACAGGGTTGCTGTCAGGATATATCATGAAGCCAGATCTGAAGAAGAAGTTAACAATGATGGGCTAGAGTCAATTTAAAGGAACTGGCAAAATTTAAAGGAGGCCAATTTAAAGGAACTGGCAAAATTGAAATCTATGGTCTAAATAGGTGTTAGAGTATAAAAAGACAGCTGAGGTGAAAGTTACCAATAATCTTAAGACAAAATAAAATGCAAAATATGCATACAAATCATACAGAAAAGATTCTCTTCCAATTTTTTCTGAAATAAGATCTCTGCTAATTGAGAAATAAGATAATCCGACTAGTCTCTTTATGATTATAAATTTTACACATTATAATAGATTTATGATAGTTTAATTTGTCCAAGAATGTACTTAAGTATACTCTGATTTTATTTTTTTATTTTATTGAGAAACAAAGATCTATACTCTGATTTTGTAAAGATGTTTGTGTGTCTTCTGTACTTTTTATTTGTCTATTTGGGTTTTTTTAATTTTTATTTATTTGGTAAAGGGTCTTGCTACACAGCTCAGACAAATAGTGAGCCTGCTGTTTCAGCTTCCCCAGTGCTGGGATTGCAGGCATACATCACCATGTAAAATTTTGAAGTCAACAATTTTTCTTTCATAATTTATTCCTGATACAATTTGGAACATAGACCTAAGAGCATGCTCTCCCCTGAGTTACCAGCCAGTCTAAGTGACATCAAAATCACTTTTCTAACATCTCATTAAAGAATTAAAATAGTTAAACAAAAATTTCTTAGAGTGCTGAGAAATCGTTGAACAGAAATCCAATTGGTGAACAGATGGGAGGACAATTTTTGTTCATTAATAAGGAGGGTCAAATAATCTCCAGAGTCTCTTGAAAGATATCTCCAATAAATTAGTCTTAGAAAAGATCAAGTTTTTCAGAAAAAAAATTTCAATAAGTTTTCTCATAAAAGATGCTCTTGATACAAAACTAAATTATGAAACAAAGGTTTTCACATATGTATGGTAATTCATTATTGTTACTCTCATGATGTATTAAATGTATTCATGATTCTAGATATATAGGTCTTTCAAAGTGCAAAATAAAGTTTGCTTAGTGTGATAGAACTTTCAGTTTCATACCTCAGACTTTAGCAAAACCTTGTGTTGTGTACCCATTGAAGGATGATTTTATGTATTCAATAGAGATGACTGGGTAAAACAATTATAGTATGTCAAAATGAAAATTTAAGTATGTCACAATGTGTCATCGTGATTATCATGCTGCAATAATATATATGGTTTTACTTTGTAAATTTCAGTGTAAGCATATGTAACTGTTGTCTGTTAACATTCTAAAGGGATTTAAATATTAGAATATACATGTTTGTCAGACAATAACAGTTCCATTTTATGTTCAAAGGTGTTTCATACTCAGAGAGACAGGAATGGAAAGCCTACTGCTTCCATTACAACATAATGTCACTAAGCCTCTCTTCTGTATGTTTAACAACTGAGGTTTGGAGGCCAAACATTAGAGAGACAGACAGGCCAAGAGGAGATCTAATATTTTAGCCCTAGACATTCAAGGTTAATGAGGACTCACCACACAAGAGAACCTCTGCTGTGACATCCTAAAATTCAGTTGAGTCCCTGATTTTCTGATCAAAGAGATTAAGGGAACACAGAGGAAAGTGATCGGCAGCGTAGTGGGTGCCTAACGAGAGTCACCTGGAGAGACACTATCTTTCAGGCTTTCACAGAAAGCAACTTGGCCAAGGAACAGCTGTGACTCATCCAGATGGCTGACACTGACAAAAGAGCTAAAAGGTGCTGTACTTGGTTACCAGGTAAATCCTGAGGAGATTGCACTGAACTTGATAGGCTGCAGGAAGTTAATTTTTGTTTGCATAGGTCTCACCTTAACTTGGTCTTAACGTCCAGCCAAACAGTATATCCCGAGAAGCAAAAAGCAAGGTCATAATAATACGCCTTCTGTAAAAGGTCGAAATCACTAATAACTTCTGACAATTGCCAGCCGGTCTGGTAACTCTCTACTGTTCTGGATTATTGGACTATATAGAGTTAAATTGCTGTATTCTGGTACTAAAAATCATCGGACTGGCAGCAAGAATGAAAAGGTCTTCTACAGTGTTCTCCAAACACAGCGTCTCCAACTGCAACAGAATACTCACCAGTCATGCAACAAAATAGAAAAGGGAGACATCTTGGGAAACTCTGAAGCTAGAAATTGGTCTCATGTGTGAGCGCAGGACAAAGCCACAGTGCCTAAAGCATTCAAGCTACCTCAGTCTTATAAAAAGCATCCTGTCTGGTCAGTGTCACCTAATTGTCACTAAGCAACCTTGTATGATGTGAAACCAATGTTGTAAAGGCATAAATAAAACTCCTACTGTTGTTGAGGAACTTTGCCAATCAAGCATGGGCCACCAGCTGACCTCAGTTAGTGTCTCTTGTCTTTCTTTTCTAAGTCCTCTTGCTATTTTCTCCTGGAACAACCGAGAGACCAGTGAATCCCAGCAGCGATGTAAGAGCACTGCTGAGCCTTAGGCACAGACATCCTGAGCTCCCATGGTCTATGGCATTTCTGTCACTGTGCTGGAGGAAGGACCTGTGCTGGCTGGAGCTGTGCAGAAGCTGGCTCCACAAAGACAGTAATATTTATATTTTTACAAATGCAGCTCACATCTCATGAGAATAGAGCATCAGTTGCCAATAGATGATATTTATGCACTGAGTCCATTAAGACCTTTGTGATAAGTCAAGGTTTCTTGTAAGTTGAGGGAACGTGAAATGACTGTTCCTGTTGGTTCTAATGTGGATGATACCATCTTTGGGAACTCTGATCAGACCCAAAGTGTCCAGGAAGTAGCTGTCGTCCACACTTTTCCACCCAGCAAATTTCTGCACCCTCTGCATATGGCTGAAAAGCCAGAGAGGACCTATCAGCTTCAAAGATCAAAATATTTAATCTAAGAATTTAAAACAATCTACATCTGAGCAGCAGGTTCTTTTCATACCAGCAAATGGCATTCAAGACTTTGGTGGTGCCAAGCAGATGCTTGTGCCACTGAGCCATTTCCCAACCTGAGCAGCAGATTCTTAAACACTGGACCAGACCCCTTGGCCTCTAGCAATCAGTGACCGCCAGGAGGCAGCGGAGAATCACAGGTAAAACTGCTTGGGATGGAGTGGGCCTGGGCTTCAGAGAAATTCTAAGCTGAAGAGTTCGTTGACTACATCCTAGGACGTGGACAAAATGGTGTCGATTTTATACTACACTGTCCCTGACACATACAAATTCTTCAATCTTTTCATGTCTCTCAGATCAGCCTCTGGTACAATTTATTCGTCTGTTACTCCTGCCCACCACAACCTCCTACTCCAGCTCACTCTCATCGGCTAAATTCTACACTCCAGACCTCTCTGCCCAGAGTGGGTGATTTCACAAGCAGGAAGGCTTGTGACCTGACGTGGAACTGAGGGTCTCCATTGAAGCTTGTATAACTTCGTTTTGTACAACTGCTCTGCCATGTACACTTCTGAATACATTCCAGGTGTATGTGGCTCTCTTCCAAGCTGGCCTTTGCAGAATTTCTTACTCTGACAGAGGTCTGAGTTCATCATCTCCCCTTGGCCCACCATGTGTGCTAACGTGCTGCAGCTGTCACACAGGACTGAGCACCAGGTGTGGAGCCTGCCCAGAGCAGCAAGGTACATGTGGCACAGGCACCTGTGGTCTTTATGAGGAGCTCACAGAAGGACAAGGAGTTATAACACCTCACTGGATCCCTAAAACTTTCATGTATGCTGAGCCCAGGAGGAATTTTATTCCCACCATGAAGCAGAGGGCTGTGAACTTAAACAGGATCCCATAATTAGCTAAGTCTCTTGCGGTCATCTGTACAGTAGATTCAGATAAGGCAGAAAGACTCCCCTCTGAGCTTGTTGTGGCCAGCCCACCCCAATAATGAGGCCAGACACAGTCTGGAATGCAGCTGTCACCTGAAGTACAGGACCAGCAGTTGGACAAGCACCCCGTGGACTGAGGCTGGTCCCCAAGGCTGCTCCCCTCCTTCTCTGTGTCCCTGGGGCTTAGTCCTGCTCTGAAACCCACACAGCTCCCCCAGCAGCTATCCTCAACTTGAGCTGATTTGCATAACAAGCTCTGCAGCAAGGGGATAAGAAAGGCCTGAGAGAACCCAGCCTCAGAAGGAGAGCTTCCCCTGGATGCCCTGCACCATGGCCTGGAGCTCCCTCCTCTTCAGCTTCTTCCTTGCTTACTGCACAAGTACTGCTCCAGGGCTCCCAACTACCTGCACAGTCCTGGGCTCAGGGACCAGCCTGGCTCTGACTCTGAGCTCAGCAGGCCCTGGGGGTGCAGGCAGGATGCTCAGGACCCTGACACAGGATGGAGGTCCTGGTCTGAGATCCCCACACTGGGCTCACTGTAACTTCCCAGAGGGGGTGGAGGGTCTGCTGTTGTGTTTAAAGTCTCTGTCTTGTACTGCTGGCACTGAGGTGAAAGTGAGGGCAGCTTGCTGGCCCAGAGGACCAATCTCCTCCAACACAGGTGTTGTAACCTACCTGACCAAACTAAAGCCATTTTGTCTGTAAGCAGCCATTATGACTTCAACTTCATCCTATCCTCTGTACTCATAGTTAATTTACGACCTTGTTTTTCCAGCTTCATCCTTTGTACTCACTCATAGTTGATTTACAACTTAGTTTTTCACAACCCAGTTCCTGTCTTGTACTCTGCACACATCTGACCAGAAAGATAGCTAACCGCTGAAAAACACCAGATGTACTCTGGCCCCAGATGTTTCCTAGCAAGATAAGCCTAAAATAACCTAGTTTATCCCCTCCAATCCCCTTAAAGTTAGCCTTCCGCTAACCAATGCCATTTGCTTTTGTGCTTAGCTTGCTGCCTTAATCCCACCCCTTACTTGCGGTTTTGTAGCTTAAAAACAGCTCTTAGATTGTACTCGGTGTGCCTCTCTGCACTCTTGCATAGAGTAGAGACCACCACAGGGTGCCTGCTAAAATAAAGCGCTTCTTTAACTTTTGGACTTGCCTCGTTGTCATTTGATTTTTGAGTTACAACAGCAAGGAGGAGCAGGTTCCGGGAAGGATCTTCCATCCCTTCACTCACAACTCTCCTGTCTCTCCCTGCAGCTCTGTGGCCTTCTATGTGGTGACGCAGCCATCCTCCATGTCACTGGCTCTGGGACAGACAGCCAGGATGACATGTGGGGGAGAGAGCATTGGAAGAAAAATTGCGCACTGGTACCAGCAGAAGCCAGGCCAGGTCCCCTGCTGGTCATATATAGAGATGGTAACATGCCCTCCAGGATTCCTGACCAATTCTCTGGGGCCAACAGTGGCGACACAGCCACTCTGACCACGGCTGGTGCCCAGGCTGAGGACAGGGCTGACTATCACTGTGAGGTGCGGGAGAGTGGTGGCAATGCACAGTGACACAGGCACATGGGGAAGGGAGACAAAAATGTACCACCAGCCTGGCTCCCACCACCCCTCCCTTCCCTGGTCACAGCAACAGTAAGAGCCCACCCAGGGAAGGGAGGAGTCTCTCGTCCCAGCCCTGCTGTCCATCCCTGAGAGATGGGAGAAGTTTTCTTGGGCCTCTCACACTCATCTGCCTTCACTGTACCCTCAGCAGTACGTGTTTATTGAGTAGAACTGGCAGCCCCTGTCCCCACAGAAAGCCGGTGCACCTTCTAACACAGTCTCCATATCATGAAGAACTTCAC
>NW_004524655.1:10785903-10787510 GCF_000260255.1 Octodon degus | reverse complement strand
ATTTGGGACCTGACTGAATGGCCAGGGTGCCATTTTATTACATCACCCTCGACACTGATGTACAAATTCTTTCATCCCACACCTCTTAAGCCAGATCTTGGATTTGGTGCACATGTCTCTGATACAGGTCCAAGTGTTTCATTCCCAACAGCCCCCTCCATTGCTGCTAAAACCCTGCCACTGTTCGCAAACACTGTCCTCCTGTCCATGCATGGTCCTAGCTCCTTCCTCTTTGCTCTGAGAGCCCCTGGCCCGCCAGACACAGCTGCTTTTCATAGAAACTCCTCGACTGCCCCCTGCACCTGGTCTCTGTTCATCTCTGTCCTGGAGTAGCTGCCCACCACTGCCTTCCTAGCTGTGCAGCAGGAGGTGCTGCATTTTCTTCCCTGGCCTTTTCTTCACTTCAGATCTTGTGTACTTGATACCTTCCTCTCTGCATGACGACAACTATATCATAACAACATTCACATGAGAGGCTGTGGAGCTTGCAGCCATTTGCTCATGGAGCCAACATTTCCTAGAGCACCTGACCTGGACCTTGCTCTTATAAACACTGGGGAGACTGAGGCACATCATCTACGATCTACCCCAAGAACTCACAATGAAGAGTAGACACATTAGCACTCAGTGGCTACTAAAACACTCCATGTGCACTCTCTCTGAATCAAGAATTTTATTCTGGCTCTGCCACTGAGGAAATCTGTAGTCTTTTATCTGACTGCACCTGCACAAGCCACCTCTGGTTACATTTAGTCATTCATTGGTGCCTGAAGTTCCTTTTCACAGCTGGAACTATGTCTATACCTAACATGTGGACTCTACCACCAAACCTCTATGGACAGGAAGCCGTTGGGGTCCTGAACAGAACTCTCCACTACATTCCTGGGGTTGAGTGGAAAGGAAGAAAATCTTTGGCCCAGGAAATTTCCTGAGACACAATGCTTCAACTATCAGGCAGGGACAGAGATGACACACTGGGCAGGATTTAGATTCACTGAAAAAATTCACTCAGTCATGAGCTCTGTGGACTAGCAACTGAGGGAGCTCCTTGTGGGCCGAGGCTGAGGTTGGGTCTGCTGGGTGGCCCTCGCCTTTCTGTCTCTTGGGGCTGAGCCCTATTCTGTACACCACAAGGTTCCTCCAGCACCTGCCTTGGGCTTGGACTGATTTGCATAATGGGCAGCTCTCTATAAGAAGAGGATAAGCAAGGCCCAGAAGGATACCAGCCCAGGGTGAATGTCAGGAAGCAGTACTGAAGGGGCCTCTACCATGGGCTGGACTCTCCTGCTCCTCAGCCTGCTCACTCACTTCACAGGTACTACCTCAAGCCCTCTGCCCATCCTCTCAGCCCAGAGCCTGGAACCACCAGCATTGCCCTGACTTCACTCAGCATGGCCCTGGCCATGTGGGCAGAATGCTCAGGAACCAGCTGCACCATGGGAGCTGTGGATCAGAGATCCTCACTGTGCTCATTGGTTTGTGTGAGCCTCAAGGGCTTCAGCTGCCAGGAGTGAGGGTGGGTTTGTCCCGGCGTTCAAAGGCTCCATCCTCCAGCCAGGATCATCAGCCAATGGAATGAGGCTGATACTAAGGGTGGCCCTGTGGGG
>NW_004524655.1:10784211-10785417 GCF_000260255.1 Octodon degus | reverse complement strand
ATGGGGAAATGAGATAGAAACCTGAGGCCAGTCTGCCTCCCTCAGCTCCTGCATGCCCTGGTTCTATTAACAGGAGAAAGCCTGCCGCACGTAGTGGGGTTTCCACTCCCACCCGCCCTCATTCCTGACAGAGCAGGGAAGGCTCCTGGACTTCTCCTGGCTCAGCTGGATATTTTTATGCATTTGAATTGCCATATTCCTAAATCCAGAAAAAATCCTGTCAGCTCACATCCATGACTACAGTGGGGCAACCATCAGGCAGGACAGAGATGACACACTGGGCAGGAGTTGGGTTCACTGAAAAAAATTCAGACTCAGTCATGATCCCTGTGGACTAGCTATTGAGGGAGCTTCTTGTGGGCCGAGGCTGAGGTTGGGTCTGCTGGGTGGCCCTCGCCTTTCTGTCCCTTGGGGCTGAGCCCTATTCCGTAGAATGAAAGAAGAATCCTCAGTGGCATCATCTAACTGACTCAGGAGAGGGAGATCATTGACATTATTAATAAAGCTGGTGACCTGCACATCAGTGGGTTAATGCAAAACCTATATACAAGGAAGTGGCTGGAATCCAGTCACATCTAAGGCATAATGGAAACAAAAGAAGGATACGGCAAGAGGTCTTGAAGTGAGCCTGGATTCATAAACATTTATTTCATGACCAAAGAAATCATCCAAGTGAGAACTGTGGGTTCAGTGCAGCCATCCGTTTTGGTAGACAACAGATTTTCAGAAGTGGCTTAAAGCAGAGTGACTGTGTTGCTGTTTACAACTTCATCTTCCTGGGCATGAGGGACTCTGGTCCCGTGGTGACGCTGACAAGCTCACTTTTCAGTACCAACAACAAATGCTTAGTACAGGATGACAATAACCACCAGACAGGGAGGGGAATGGAACTGTTCCCAGAGAAACACATATGCACACACACACCCACACACACACACACCCTATGTACACACACACATGCACACACACACACATACACGCACGCACCTGCACACACACACATACACACATGCACACACACACCCCACCACCACCACCACCACCAAGTGCAGGGCAGAGAGATACTGGGTCAGCTAGATTCAGCCCCCTTTAGAATAAAAATTACCTTGTTACCATCCCTGGGAGGGGAGGTGGCAGCCCGTAGATGGAGGGAACCATGGCAACCTGGGCTTCAGCCCTAGGGAAGTGTTGGAGGCTGCCCCACCC
>NW_004524655.1:10763373-10783956 GCF_000260255.1 Octodon degus | reverse complement strand
TAATTCTAGAAGTCACATGTCTGGGTAATTCATGATTAGTTATCTACTATATTTACTGCAAATAAATAACACTTGTGCCTAGTAGATTACAGTGACCGTTACTTCAGTTACTTTCCAGGGACATGAAGCCCTCTTTTGTTCAAAGTACTAACTCCTCCCTTGACCATACAGAAATCTGATGCATGGCTGAAATAGAAAAAAAAGCACATTAGCATTTCTGTGTATATAGGGTCTCTCCCCCTTTTCTTTCTTAACCCCTGGGTCAGATTCTACTCAGTATTGAATGTAAACATGGTGATTTTTAAAAAATTGTCCAAGATAACGGTCAGGCCTATTTCCCATTTGGAACTATTCTGTGTTTTATGTGTCTTTGTCTCTTCTCTCTTTTTCTCCCCTATATCTTGAGTTTCTTTGGTAGTCACAGCAATAGAAGAAGCTAAAGTTCTTCAGCCCTGTCACAGAGTCCAGACCCACAAAGCCAAGATGTTTGTCCAAGATGGTAGCTCCTATTCCAGAATGATTCAGTGATTCCTAAGACAAGCTGACCATGACCCGCAAGTGGCCCAAGCTCTGCACAAGAAGAAGCATTGTTTGAAGCCATGCTTCCAGTCAATGAAAATTAGCAGAATGTACCACACCCCAAAAAATCAATAAAAACCTGTTGCTCTCTTTGTTCTGACAGTAGCTTCATCCTGGTCTTGATCAGTGCTGACTCCCTTCAGCTGAAGCGTTTCCCCCACCCCAGTGCACCTTTACACATCCAAGAATGTGTGTGAGTACAGTGTTTGTGGCTTCTACTGTCTCCAGTTCAAAAGATTCACCATTGGTGAATGAGATTAGACATTGTGACAGGTATGAAAAGGAAGGTGGTTGTTTCCCAAGTGACAGATTGTATATGCAACAGCTTAACAGAAGTAGCAGTGACACCGAGCCACATTCCAATGGAAAAACAAGGATGAGTCAGAAACGCATCCAGGGAAATGGCTAACATGGATGGGTAGAGGAGGTGATGCATTATAGGTACTCAGAGAAGAATCATAGAAGATACAAGGACAAAAAGCTAGGAAACATGACAGGGGCAAAGCCACACATTTGTACATACAAGCTAGGTAAGGCAATGATCTGAGAACTATCAGCAGGTTGTTGAAACTAGCAGTTACTTGGTGGGATTCTCACCCTGACTAACTATATATGCTGATACTTGTGAAATGAGTGACTGCACTGAAGATAGCAATGTGTAATAGTGGGGGCATGCTTGAAATGCCTGTCATTCTGGTCTTCTAAATACATACTGCTTGTCATGACATGCCAATTATGACCAGACTGTATCTCAAGTAAATGTTTTATTTCTCTTTTTTTTTTAAAAAAAAAAAAGGGTAATAAATGAAAAAAAGAGAAAAGAGAAAAAAAATGTCACAAGACTGTCCTGCTACAATGTTGTATATGGTTAAGTTTCTAAATTTTTGTGTAAAAATATGTAACTGTTTGCTCATATTTTTTAAATTTTTTTATTTTTTTAATTCCTTTTTCCTATTCTGTAGAGACTTAAAATTTAACATATCAATATTTGATGAAAAATACATGTTCCATCTTATGCCTAAGATGCTTGATATTCAGACAGATAGTGAGGTTAAACCCAACTGCATATGTTGTAGGGTAATAATAAGCTTTTCTTATGGAGGGTTGACAACCTAAGTTTGCAGACCAAAAATTAGAGAAAAAGAAGGGTGATAAGGACAGCCAACATTTTGGCCCCAGCCTTTCAAGGTCAGTGAGGACTCAGGACATAGAACCTATACTGGAACAACAAGTAGTTGTCTCCCAAATTTCCTGACCAAGGAGATTATGGGGCCACAGAGGAATGCGATCGATGATGTAGTGTGTGCCTAAATAGAGTCACATGGAGAGAAAACATTCTAGCAAGATGAAACCTAGTACCTGAGTGATTGAAAAAGGGATACAACGCAATTCCACCCTTACCCTCACAAATATTCTCTTCATATTCTCTTAAAAATCCACCCATGTTAACTCTTTACTCCAACTGTAAAAGACCTCCAATAAAGTGTGGCCCCATATTTTTGCCTACTAGTATTTCACCTATCTACCCCTCCTTTTAATGACTTACCCCCCTTCCTCTGGAAAACGTAACATTAAGTGAAATAAATCAAATGCGCAGGCTTAGATACCATGTGATTTCTGTCATATGAGTGTCTCAGTTACTCTTCTCTTGTTGCTGGGACAAATACCCGACACCCAAAATAAAGGAAGGAAAGGTTTATGTAGCTCACAGTTACTGGAGATTTAAGTCCATACTTAGGGGGCTCCAAGGCTGAGCAGCACAGGGCACAGGGCATCCTTTCGTGGTGGCAGAAAAGAGCAGAGAGCTAAATGGAGAAGTAGCAGCAACAACGGCTTCAGAGAGCAAGTCTGCCTCCCTTAAGTTGCATTCAGGCTGTCCACTCCAGCCTGGGTGTAGTACTCACAGCCATAATGCCATCAGCACTCACACCCATAATCCCATCAGCACTCACACCCATAATCCCAATGGATCATGAGTTAATCACCAACTCTAGAAGTTCACTCTAAGACTGCTTTGGGGGACAACTAGACACAAACCATAACAATGAGTAAATTCAAAGTATAAATGAAGTGCAAAATCAAAGATAGAAGGAAACAGGGAGCTAGGTCTACTGTAACAATAAAAGGAATCAGAAAACAGAGGAAGAAGGAAGAGTAAGAAGTCAAGTGGATATAAAACAGAAGTAGGATGTGTCCCATACATGCACCAAAACCCACAATGAAAGTAGTCATTATATATCACAATATGTATTACTAAATAGATTTTTTTTAAAGTGAATCTGGTACAAAGAGTGAAGGACAAGTGAACTGAGGGGTCCATGCTTCACCATTAGGAGTGAGGCCCATTTCAGCCCATAGTCAGGTCCTTGGAAGGTCAACAGCCCTGCTGCACTGGGCCCAGGACATGCCACAAATGCAGGCGTGTTGGGCTAGTGGTCATGGTGTCAACCACTAACTGTGATGAGGGGTCTTGGAAGCCAAGGCTGATTTCCTGACCACAGAAGTACTTGGAAGAAGTTGAGCTCCACACTTCCTACCTCTACACCTGGGAAGAATGTTCCCCATTAATCCTCAATGTGGAGCCCCAGGGAAGGAGTCAATCTGAATAGTCACCAAAAACTCACTACTTCCAAGGACCTAAGCAGGAATAAGAGAAGCCTATGGGAATCCAGCTGTACTGTACTGTACTGTACTGTACTGAACTCATAGTCCTGAGGCATCTCCACCAAGGTCCAGACCCCTCTGCTGCTCCTAACACTCCAGTCTTCCACGGCAGTGTGGAATTCAGAATAGAGTAAATCTGTGTGTTAGACATCAAGTGATCTGCTTAGGTCATCTGCTAAGTAAGGGCTGATCAATTTCCCACTCAAGTTTGGCATTCTGATAGCTGCCAGAGCTATCCTCACTGGAAACTGCTGTTAGTTGTAGTACTCTGTCTCTTTCCATTCACATACCTTCTCAGAAAGACTTAATATGCCCCCTTTAAGAATGGCTGAAGAGCCTCCAGCGGCAGCACTCCCTTTCAAGATAGTCCTCGGGCACCACCTGGTGGGGCCATGGTGTCTTTCTGCCCAGTGCTGCCTCCTTCATGACTTTGGAAACACCTGCGGGTCAATTGTCCATCTCAGAGTCTGTATCCAGCATGCTCAATCAATGAAGGCAAGCTATCTTTCCCTAAAGAGGGCATGAGGAAGCCTGAAGTCACCTCTACCCTTGGAAAGCATGAGCCTTCTCCTAAATTCCCAGGAAATATTTCAGCTAGATTAGATTTTTCCTCCTTGCATTTGTTAAAAAAATATTTTATCAGTGCCTGCCAATATTACATGATGATGGAATGCACTTGGGTAGACTGGTTTCTCTACTGAACTTCTCTCACACCCCACCACCAATCTTCTTGACCCTCTACAGAAAGCTGCCTTCTAGCTTCCAGGTCACTCTCTTTAATATTTATTTGTCCATTTGTTTTTATGGTTCTTGTATAAGAGAAAACACACAATATTCAATTTTCTGAGGCTGGCTACTTTCATTCAACAGGATCATTTCTGGTCCCATACATTTTCTTGCAAGTAACATGATTTCATTATTCTTTATGGCTGAAAGATAGTTCATATATCAAATATTTGTTTATCCATTCACCTATTTACAGGTATTGAGGCTGTTTTCACAACTTAGCTATTGTGAGTGTGCTGCTACACACACAAGTACGCATGCATCACTGTAGTATTAGGTCTTAATTCTTTTGGAAATTTGCCCAAGAGTGACATAGCTGGTCAAGTAGTATTTCTATGTGTTGTCTTTAAAGGAATCTCTATATTGATTGTCATAGTGGTTTACTGGTTTAGACTGTCATTAAGAATTTAAAAGGTGTGATGGTTGATACATTGTGTCAACTTGGGAAGTTGGGAAGCTTAACTAAAGGTATTGTTTTCCCTTTTGACTTTGAGTTTCAATCTACAAATTTCCTTTTGAATTCAGAAAGAATTTTGGATGCAACATGTTGTTAGATCTTGTTTTTTGAACTATTTTGCCAGTCTGGGTCTGTTTTGATTGGTGAGTTGAGACCATTAAGATTGATATTTATAGCATCTGTTTAGGCAAGCTTAGGCAAGCACAGGGATCGTGGTTCCATCCCCGGTACCACATGCTGGGCCAGCCCCGCCCCCAGGGCGAGCTGAGCTGGCCATAGAGTCTGGGTGTAGTGATGCAGGCCTGGAATCCCAGTGCTGGGGAGGCTGAAAACAGGAGGATCACTGAGTCCAAGCTCCATGAGACCCTGTACCAAATACATACATTTAAAAAAAAAAAAAAGAAAAGATGTGGGCCTAGTAGAAGGTGACTAGATCATCAGGACTGTTAGCCAGCTTTCTGTTGCCGTGACTAAAACTTAGATAAAGCAAATTAAACAGAAGAAAGTTTTTTTTTTTTTTTTTTTTTTTAAAGTAACAGTCTTGCCACATCATCTGCTTAGCTGAGCTAGCTCTGTCACACCCAGAGGACTGTCTGGCTCCAGTTGTCAGCACATGCAAACATATTAACCGAGACTTTGAGGTCTACCATAAACTACTGATCATTAAAGAATGTGCCTGGAGATTTCAGCAAAAGCGCCTCTGCGCCACCACATGCTCTTGACCTTGCCGGTCTGCCTGACAACAAGCCCCCAAACAACAGGGCCTCAGACTCAAACTTCCAAAACTGTGAGCCAAAATAAAACTTTTCTCTACACAAGTTGATCATCTCCAGTTTTTGCTATAGCGACAGAAATCTGACCATTACAACAGCAGAGTAGAACCAGAGTCCAGCCCTTGTTTCTCCTCCTCGCCCCCCTCTGCGTGCTACTCTGCGGTCTGGCTGAAGCACTCTAAAGCCTCCCCTTGGTTCAGGCTTTTCCCATTGCTGGTCTCTGCTGCCCCCTACTGGATCTTCCTTCTGAGCTGTGCTTCTGAAAGCTGGATAGCGAGTTGGAGGTTAAAGAACTGAAACTGTCCTACATCCCATTCTCTACTTCCAGGCAGGTTCTGACTTATGTCCAAGAAAGCTGTTCCCCCCAGGTTTCTGGCAGTGCTAGGCAAGTTCCAGCACACTGTCACTACACCTAGTTGCTATGTGTCTTAAGCAAGAAACCCTCTCTCTCTGTACCTCTGGTAATTCTTCAGTAGAAAGAGCTAGAATCTCTCTGTCAAGTCAGCTAGTTTGTGACAGCTACGGAAGGAGCAAGAATCTCCTCAGTCCTGTGGAGAGAAGTGGGAACTGCCTGCTTAGCGCGAAAGGAGCTAAGCTCTTGGGTTTCTACAGGACAATGAGGGAGGGCTTGGGATCCACTGAGCCAGGCCCTGCTCAGATTCAACTGTTTCCTCCTCCAGGTCTCCCTCTAGTGGAAAGATCAGTTGGTTGGTTTTAATCGGGAGAGCATGAAGCGGGAAACCGAGGACACCTGAGCCTGTGCGGAAGTGGCTACTGCAGAGTCTCTAGGGCATGTGAGTGAGCAGCGGGATGAGGCTGGTCAGCAAGTGGGCAGGGGGTCCCTCTGACAGGGAAGCAGGACAAGGAAAATCTTTTGGCCCCAGAAGAAAAGATCATGGTTCCAGGGACACTGAACAGAGGGTCACCTGGATCAAGACTCCTCTGCCTGGACGTTGATCCAGCCCTTAGCACATCTCAGTGAGGAGCAGGGGAGGGCTTGGGGAGCCAGAGCCACAGCTGCACCACCTGGGGAGGCCCCAGGCCTTGGAAGATCCCCAGGGGCCCCCTCAGCCCCGGATTTCCGAATGTAGGGCCCCTGGGAGGAGAGAGTGGTCTGCGGTCAGAGTTGCACCCAGAGGCCATGGCAGGTGCAGGGGGTGCTGTGTTTAGGGACATCCCCCACTTTCCCCCAAGACTTGGGGCTGTCCCTGGAGGAAACCACAGCTTTCGGGTCCTTCTGAGTGGAGCTACCTGACCACATGTTGTCTTGGGGAGGAAGTAGCGACAGCCTAGACTCCCAGGTTGGGCCCTATACTTGTATCCTCAGGATATGGGAACCCTACAGTCAGAGGTAGGAGTGGACCTTGCACCCCAACTGGAGAGAAGCTGGATTGAATTTGAGGTTTTCCAGGGCCTCCCCCTGAATCCCATATGACAGTTTATCACCCACAGCAATAGCAGTTGCCAAAGTTGATGCCCTTTCTTGCACCTATCCCACAAGGTTATGCAAAGAGGGCAAGGTCACAGCTGCATGCTTGAGGTTAGGGACCCAGGTCTTATATATAGGACAGCCAGCATACCTGCCCTCTGCTCCAAAGAGTGATGCTCTCTCTACCTTCCATAGTAGCTCATGCAGAAGCTTAGAGACCTGTGGACAGTGTTTTCCTGGCAACTGTAAGTTGTACCAATGAAATCAAGTTCAAAGCTACTTGTCCATTACTGTATCCCATGAAAATGCCTGGACTGATTTTTGCCAAATTTAGCGGGAAATTTCATGAATATCTGAACATGGCCCAAGCAACTCTCAAATAAAGACTGGAGAGGACCTCTTTAGAACTTCTTTAACAAAAATATCAAAAGGCTTAGTGCTATAAGTCTGAACCTGCAGTAAAAATTTTGTGGTACAGTAAAGTAACTATGGTTAAAAATTCACTGCTATTTCAAAATAAGTAGTAGGTACTTCTCTGGCAAGTGCAAGGGCCTGAGATCAATCCCCGGTTCTGCAAAAAAAAAAAAAAAAAAAAGGTAGTAGGATGTTGGTTGGTTTTCTCTTTTCTAAGGGCCAAGATCTTGCTATGTCACCTAGGCTATGTCACCTAGGCTGGCCTTGAATTCCCAGGATCGTGCCGTCCTCCTGCCTCAGTCTCTGGAGTAGCTGGGACTACATTTATACGGCACCGCAGCCTCCTCAGTAAGATTTTGAATGTTTTCAATACAAGAATTAATAAATATTTTAGGTGATAGATGGGTCATTGTAGATGGAACACTGCCCATTAGCATATATAATTAGGTGTCGATTAAAAATTAATAATTTAAAAAGATTTTTGTGACATAAAAAGCAATCTAAGTCATACCCATTTACCTATACTCAGGTTACTTTTAAATTTTTATTTATTTATTTGATACTGGATCTTGCTACGCAGTTCAGACTTGCAGTGATCCTCCTGTTTCAGCCTCCCCAGCACTGGGATTATAGGCATGTGCCACCAAGTGCAGTTTCAGGGACGGCACGGCACACCCAAGGTTCCAGGGCCTGCACAGCATTGCCGTACCAGGGTTCGAACCCGGGTTCTTGCACTTTCCAGGCAGTCATTTAGACCACTGAGCTATCTCCCCAGCCCTCAGATTGCTTTTTAAAGCAAGACCCTCATTGTCTTCCTATGAGTGACAGAATAAGGCCCTTTCATATCAAGTTAGGGGACCCCAAAGATCTTAGACATTTTTATGCTGGACTGCCAGGGACATGAGACAGAATGAAAATAGAGGCATCACCAACAAAGCATGCCTCAGTGCTGTGCAAGGACCAGGCTTCAGAAAAAAATCCCAGCCCTGGCACTTCTTGCCTCTGTGGCATCAGAAAACTAGAGAACCTGCCTGGGCATCATCTTCCTCATCTTCAGGTAGGAAAAGGGATCATCTTAGCTGGCAAGGATAAAGCTTGTAAAACATTCAGCTGGTTCTAAAGCCAAAGCACTGGTAGTGTCCTTCTATGATGCGTCATGTTCCTGGCCCTCAAAACGGACACCACCCCGGTGGAGGTGCCCAGCCCTCTCCTCCTCCACCTACTCCTAACAGAACTCAAACCTTGGCTCACCTGGGAACTGATCACAAGACTTCCAGGTTGATAAGGGAGGGCTGGGACGATAGATCGGCAGCCTAAGTGCCTGCTTGACAAGCGCAAGGGCCCAGGTTCAATCCCCAACACTGCATGCTGAGCTGACCCCAGGACCCCAGGCCCACCGTGCAATCCCCGAAACTGTGTGTGGTGGCACACACCTGTAATCCCAGCACTGGGGAGGCTGAGACAGGAGGATCACTACAAGTCTGAGCTGCATGGTGAGACCCTGCATCCAATAAATAAATAAATAAATAATTTTTAAAGCCTGATAAAGGGATGGAAATGCAGGGAATGGCCTCACTCCTAGATTCAGGAGCACCTTGTGCCCACTCATAGCATGACGATGGAGTTTGCTCTGGTCTTCTCTGGGCTTTAGTTGTCTCACTTGTAAAACAGGCATTTCCCCCAAGGACACCCCAAGAATTATTCTGAAGCCTGAAGTAAGAGGAAAGCAGACACAGGAACCAGTGTCATTCAACACCCTCCGGAAGCTTAGCAAACTCACAGGCTAACTAACCCTTCTCCCCTCACTGCTGCAGAAAAACTGTCTCCCCACCTACAGAGAAAAAATCTGAAACCCACTGGTGACCTAGGTCTGAGCAGATAAAGTCACAATCTTGTCACTACTGCTTGCCTGAGAGATACACAGTCACTCTTTGCAGGGTCCTTGCTTGACTCTGGAGTAAGCCAGATGGGAGCTGGCCAGGCTTGATCAACCCAGCCAAGGTAGGGCTGCTCCCAACAGGCCAGAGTGCAGTGTGGAGGACTCCAGCCTGGGAGACCAATCAGAAAAGTCCTGTCCCTGCCCTGTCCCCTGAATTCAAGCCCTAAGGGACCCTTGTTCCACAAGGCCACTTGGCTACAGTCCCCTAAGAGACACTCCATAGACCCACAGTGTCTCTGGGGAACAGGGGAAGGAGGGTGGTTCAGGTGTGCCCCACCCAGTACCCTAGGGGTGGGGCCACGCAAGAGGCTGCCCTAGTCAGCAATTGAGACCTGGATACCACCCACAGCAGGTCAGCTAGCAGCTGTATCTTTGGGAGAAACCTCCACAGGTAGTCACCTTGGCCAGGGCTAAGACCACTTGAAGACAGGGACCAGCACCCACCCAGAGTGAGGAAGGGGCCGGGCCACCTGGACTGCTACGCGCTGGAGCAGCCACTGCTTGTGAGAGAGCAAGGAGGGCCTGTGCAGGGATTCTGCACCACAGGCCCAGCCAGACGCTCCTGACTCTGAGGTCAGATGAAGGTGGGGGCCAGCCAAGTGAGTCCGGAAGCTCCAGGGGCTGAGCCCTGGCCCCAGGCAATGGGGGCCCTCCTGTTGTCGTGCTTGGCTGTGGGTTGCTGGCCACACTCCAGCACTGAGGAGCAGGATTCCAGGTCCTGGAGCCCAGATAGGAAGCATTTCTTCCAGGCTGCGGATCCTGTGGGGCAGGTAAGGGGCCTCACCATGGGGAGTGGGCAAGAAAGACAGCAGTAGGGGACCATGAAGGGGATCAGAAGGAAGGATCAGCCTGGAGGAGGGGCCTGATATGCTGGCTCAAAGCGTCGGTGTTTGATGTTCACTGTGGTTTTGTTTGCGTTGGTTTATATTTTCTAATGTTGCGCTGAAGCTCCTGAGTTGTTTACACCAAGGCTAGTGCAGGCTTGGGCATGCTGACTGTGGGCTTGGTCTGCAGGTCTTGTCCAGCAGCAAGGGACAGACCCATGGCCTGTTTTAGGGAGAATAAACAGGGAGGGAAGATGCTTCCTCTGTGGGCAGATTTCCAAGTTGGTATCGTGGGTCTAGGGGTACTGGCTGTCAAGGTAGCCTCCCGCAAAGGTAGCAGTGCGTGGAGAGTGCAGGTCACACCAGTGCCAGGGGCTCCTTGAGCAGGGGCAGCGACTTCAAGGGTCTGTGCACCTGGTCTTTGTCCTGCAGTTCCAAAGGAGGTGTTGGAGCAACTTAAGTGTTTTGAAAAAATTGGTTCCGGATCTCAGCCTGGTATAAAGCCAGATTTGAGACAGACGGAGAGAAGACAGCTGCTGCGTTCAGGGAGGTGGTGGGGAAGGCCCACGGGCTCCGTGGTGAGGACACGCAGGTCCGCATGGTGGCTGGGCTCCAAGATTGCCGGGAAAGTGGCAAGTGAATGTAGAGCAAAGGTGCTGAGCACTGACCAGGGCAGACTGGACACTGTCACGCACTCTCTAGACATCGAACAGCACAGCCATGGTAGCGACAGGCAACGAGTCATGAAAGAAATTGTTTATCTAAAATGTATAATTCAACTGCTACGGGCTAGGGAGATAGCTCAGTAGAATAAGCGCTTGCCTGGCAAGCGCAGGGTTCTGAGTTCAATCCCAGTACTGTAAAAAAAAAAAAAAAATTCCACTGCTAGGGATTTATCCTGGAGCAGAGGGCGGGGGAGGTGAAACTAACAGTTTACAAACCAGGGAAGTTAACTCAATATTAATGGAGAGGAGAAAATGGGGAAGCCTTTAAAGAGCCAGGAACAAGGCGCAGAAAAGCTCATCCATCATAAGGAATCTTACACAAACCTACAACATTCTGTTTCTCAAAAACAAAATCCAGCATAAAGTTAATACTTGATAATGGTTTATTATTATCATCAAAATAAGGACATCTGTTTCATGAAAAATGCTTCAGAAGCATCTCAAACACGGGGAAATCTGTTTTGTTAAAAGATAAAAATGTTTATGCTGGTTTTCTCAAAGTATATGTGCATTTTTCAAATACAGAACATTTTCAGGGGTGTATCTCTCACTGGTTGGATTTCACCTAATTTCAATTTTAGCTTTTAGTATACTGGCCTTATTAAAATGTTCACAAGAAGAAATATCTGCTATATACCTGGGCCTTCAAAAGTAATTTTAAAACTAGAATAGCACATACCTTTTATAAACATATATGTGCTTTTTTATAAATATATATATGAATACATGTGTGTGTATTAATCATGGAAGTACATAAAGAGCATATAAACATCTCTTAATACTTCTTACTTCTTTCCCCAAAAACCTGTTCCCTGGAGAGGACGACTGTCGTGTTGGCCTATATACTTACTCTTTGCCTGTGTGTGTGTCCCTGAGAACACAGACATAATCAGTGTTGAGATTCCGTTTTCAAAAATCAAGTCATATTCTTCATTTTACTCTGCCACTAGTTTTTAAAAAAAAAACTGCTATTGATATTTTTATATTAGTCCATATAGATCTACTATCGTAGTCTCATGAATGGCTTTCTAGGCAAAGTTTGGATGAAATAGAATTTTGTGCCCATTCCCTTATGAGCAGACATTTAAGTTGTTCTCACTAAAGTTATACAAGGAATCCCATAATACACACTCCTGTTTATGTGTGTGAGTGTTTGTGTAGATAGATCACACTTACATGTTTACACAGGACAGATGCCTAGAAGTGGAATTTCTTCATCAGAAAGAAAAAACTTTTCAAATTTTAAAAGTAACTCCCATAATGCCCTCAAAAGGCTGCTCCAATTTATGCCTACGAAGTGAATGACGGTGCCCTTTCTCCTGCATCCTTGCCCAAGGTGTGGTATTTTTATCTTCTTTTATGTTAACTGAGTGTTGGGCAAAAATAGAACGCGTTTGTTCTTTTATTATTTATTTGGTCATTGATGAAATTGTGTATGCGTTTGTACATTGTATGGACTGATTTTATTCCTTCTGTGGATTAATGGGCCATTGCATGGCCTGCTTTTGCCATCTTGCTCTTAAGTTCTGTATCTATAAATCTTATTAGTCTATTTGGGATATTAACCCCTTGTGTAGTTTATATGTTGCAAATTTTCCATTATCTATTTTATGCCTTCTGTGGATGGGGTGTTTCACCAGAAAGCAGTCGTTAATTTTCTACGTTTCACATCAGTTTAACATTTTCTTTATGCTTTCTGTGATTTGTAACATATATAAGAAAGTCATTTTATTTTCAAATTATAAATCATTTTCCTACTGTATTCTGGTACTTTCATTGTTTTGGTGCTTTGTTTTGTGTTTCTTTTAACTTTACAACAACCAAATAAGGAGTTTATTTTTGTGTATACGGAAATATAACCTTATTTATTTTCTAAATGAAAAACCAACCACACATTTTAAATATAAATACATCTTCTATCAACTGCTAAGTGACTGACCTATTTTTTTCCCTCTATGACTCTCCCAATCTGCTGTTATATTTCTCCATGTTCCATCCTGTTTAGTTTAGCTTTCTATCATGTGATAAAGAACCTGTCATTACTATTTTCCAAAATATTCATATCTATTCTCCACCATTCTTACTATTGAACTTTAGAATCAATTCCCTAATTATGAAGAAAATCATTCCTTTGCTATTGTGCTTATAATTTCATGGAATCTACGATTCATTTGAGAACTCGTATCTTTGTAAGATTCAGCATTCTAAGCCAACCATACAACATTCCAGCCATTCATTCACTTTTATGTCTACTGGTAGAGAAATTTTATATTTTATTCATGCGACTCTTGTACATTTTATGTTGGTTTTCTTAGAGGATATCTTTAGCATAACTTTATTGAAGTTGTAAGATTCTCACAAATTTCATATCATAAATGTTTACTGTTTGTGTAATAGGGAAATCTGTTAACTTTTATGTTGAGCAATTGTAATTCTTGAATGAGTTCTAATGGCTCTTCAGCTTATTCTCTTGACTTTGTCTTATCAGACTAACACATCATTTGCAACAAATAATTTCTCTCTTTTTTGTTAATATTTATACATTTCCCCCTTCATTTCACCTCATTGGGTGAGATCTGTAAAATATGATGAATAATGTAAGTATATGTAATCAAGCCTGACTTATTCCTGAGTTAAAGGTTTTGCCTTTATGTTTAAAAGTTGTTGTAAAGTTTGGAACTTACTGTTTCATGAGCTGGAGAAAATGTACTGTTTAATGAGTTGGATAAATTTCAAGGGACAATAACTAACAAAATGCTACAAGTTTATTGTCTTTATTCAGAAACAAGTGTTGGATTTATATTGCTATTGCATTAAATTCTATGTCAAGGGTCTTATGTGCCTACTTTTAATACAACCGTAGCCAATGGTCGTGCTGCTAAGGTAAAAAAAGAATTACTGCCTGCAGTGCAATATGTTTTTCTAATATAAATAAATTGTCTTAGGGAATAAAATCAGATTTTAAAATTCTGAGCATTTCTGCCATCATCATTACTGTCAGAGGGAGATTTTGGTCATTTATCTTCTTTTAGAGTATTTTGATGTTGTGTTGTGCTGTGTTGTGCTGTGTCATGTTAGAATGTCTAGGATACAGAGAATGATTCAATGTTGGCAAAACATTCTAGAATGACTCTAGACCTCTGGCTTGGAGAGAAATTATTGAAATGAGGACAATACAATGAGATTGATTTTATAGGAAAATGAATTTTATGGAGTCTGTTGAATTTGAGATTTCAGTGTGATATTCAAGCAGAGATAGATTCTAAAGTCAAAATAAATGTGAATCTGAAGATAAGAAGAAAGGTTAGAGCCATAAATAAGGATCTAGGGTCTTTGGGTAATTGTAAGAGAGATACAGTGAGGGTCAACAGTAGACAGTGGGGAGAGTATAGACAAAGCAGACTCAAGTGATGATCAGAGAGTCAGCAGCCAACTGTGGGCCAAGGAGAAAGGGAAACTAGGGGAGCTTGAGAGTAGGTGGCCTCAATCACCAAATAGAGGAATGTGACCAGAAAGAGGGGTCTTGCATAGAAACACCTGAGCAGCAAGGAGGAACTGCAGACTTGACTGGAATAAGGCTCCTGACTTGAGAAACTTCAGGAAAATATGGAGTGAGAGGCAGAGAAACCCTACCATATCCCAGCATGCAAAACAGTGCTGGGCATAGATGTATGCTTGATAGCCACTGTTGGCTGGATGGACTAATGCATGGATATATTGAGAATGAGACAATGAAGCAGAAGGATGAATGGGCAGATAGATGGGTGAATGAACAGGTAGATAAATGTATGGTTACCCAGCAAGTGGCTGGATGAGTGGATAAATGAAAGGATAAATAAATGGAAAGAGTGGTCTGAGTGAACAGAGGATTCATAAATGAGGTGTACTTGAATTATATATCCATGAATAGAAATGCAAGTAGAAGAGTGTCCATGTGGTAGTACCTTATGTCAGGAATGACACAATAACTATGTGTTCAGGGAGGAAGCTGGCCTAGCTGGCCCACTGGGGCTTGTAGAGAAGAGACTCAAAATCCCCAAAACGAGGCCAAGAAAGGTTGAATAAGCCATACCAGCTGAGGATTCTCAGACAAACCAAATAGTCGCCTGGTATGTCCCTCAGAGATTTACTTAGCACCTACTAGGGACCTTTTCTTTCTGATGGGAACTTAGGGTGGCTGTCAGTACTAACAGTCTAATACAGAGGGGCACACATGGCAATGGGCAGCGCCTGTCTGGAAAAGGAGACAGGTCTCTAGGAGCACACCACCCACCCAACCACTGCTGAGGACACAGCCTCACCCATCACGTCACGCCTAGTAGATTCCTGCTGCAGCCTAGCCCCAGGGGGCAGGCCCTAGGGGCTAGCCCCAGGGGTTTTGGTCCGAGCCTCTGTCACTGTGGTACATCTTCGGCGAAGGGACCAAAGTCACCATCCTAGGTAAGTGGTTCTCATGATCTTTCCCAGCCTTACCTATTCTTTTCCTCTCTTGGGAAAGTCTGCTTTCTCTTTCTGGAGATCTTTTCCTCTCTGCTCTCCCTGAGTCTGGGGGAGGTGGGTGATCCTAGGGTAAGCAGCAGAAAGGGTCCCATATGTCAGCTATGGCCTAGTCCTGAAGACTTGGGATAGGAACTGTTCAGATGTGGGGTTTCCTTCCTCTCATCTAGGACAGATACCCAAGTCAGGAGGGGAGCAGGTCAGGCAAAGGGAACTCAGTGGCTCTGGACACTGTCCCTAAGCCTCGAAAGCTCAAACTGAGAGCTGAATGCTTAATCAGGCAGCGAGGGGCACTCAGGAGGCCCAGGGACATGGCTGAGGCATAGTCCAAGAAGAGGCAAGAAAGCCTGGGCTTGCTGTAGGTTGAACTCTGAGATGAGATGACTAGAGTCCACGATAGTCATTAGAAAGGGAGAAAACATAGGTCAGAAATGCCTCTGTTCTGGGACAACTTCTTGGGTCCTGGAGTCTCACTCACTAATGTCTCTTGCCTTTACAAAGAGCACATTAGGGTGAGCAATGAGGAAAGGATACTCAAATAAGGGATTCAGAAACTACCTCAATGCAAGGAAAAATCAAGATTTATCAGAAGCTGCCGGGATGAGGGGGAAGCTTCAGTGCACGTCTGTGTTTTCAGGCAGCCCCAGGACCACAGCCTTAGCCAAGAGGCCTGAGAACCGGTCAGCGGGTATGGAGGTCAGAGCAGATGTGGGAGAGGCCTGGCTTGGGAGGATGGAGCATATAGTTTGACAGAGAGAGGATTTTCCTAGAGGAAAGTTGTAAACACTAGAGGACAGTGCTGAGGTGACTGACATGTAATAAAAAGAGACTCAGGAATCGTGAAATCATGACAGATCATCCTCCAAGGATGGTTACAGATTTCCAGTGCAGAGGGGAGGCACCAACAAGGGAAAAATGAATTGAAATGCAGGCCTAGCCTGGGGTGAACTTACTGAAATTAAGGAAAATTCTAGACTTAGACACCTGAGACCAGGGAGGACGCATCACAGCCTAAACAGCTCATTGCCAGTAAACTGTGGCTGCAGAGGTGGCAGAGAGAGAGAGTGGGCCAGGTGACCAAGGGAGGTTACCTGGAAAGGGGTTCTAGAAACACCCAAGGGCAGCACTCCCTAAGGGGTTGCAGTAGTCCATGGGGGAGGCTGTGAAGATGCAAAAGATCAAGAGGATTGGTCACAATGGCTTTGTGCAGGAGAGTCCAAAGCACCCACTGGCTCTGCTCACTCTTGTCCCCCTTGTGTTGGCCCAGGTCAGCCCAAGTCTGCACCCACAGTCACCCTGTTCCCGCCCTCCCCTGAGGAGCTCCAGAACAACAAGGCCACGCTGGTGTGTCTGATGAATAACTTCTACCCGGGCGCTGTGACCGTCAACTGGAAGGCTGATGGCACCACTGTCACCCAAGGCGTGGAGACCACGCAGCCCTCCAAACAGAGTGACAACAAATACATGGCCAGCAGCTACCTGAGCATGACGCCTGCACAGTGGAGATCTCACCAGAGAGTCACCTGCGAGGTCACGCACGATGGCAGCACTGTGGAGAAGAGTTTGGCCCCTGCAGAGTGTGCTTAGGACCCTGCCTGGCACCCTATCCTCAGGGACCTGAAGTGCAAGGACTCAGAGGAAGAGTCTCCTGTCCCACCCCACCTGCTCCTGACTTTCCCTGTGATCCCCTCATTGCTCAATAAACCACCCCTTCCTGATCAGAAATGCTGTTTGTCTCCTTGGTTTCATCCCTTATTTCTTGTCAAACCCCTTGGGTTCTCCAGTGGGAAAGTGTGTACCATTTAACCATTCCGTGGAGCATCATCACAGAAAGTGCTCAATTTGACAGGCTTTGCACTGAATGTCCACTGTGTAGCTGAAGAACCTGCTGTGCGAACTCGCACCAGGCATGTCTCATGTGCTCCTTGACTCTGGTCTCCCCCTCAACAGAGACACACTCACACTCACAATCCAGATCCAGTGTGCCATCAGCACTCAGTCCAGCTCTCCTCTGAAGGGTCACACTGCCCAGGGGCCGGTGTGGTTCCACTGACATGTCTCCCCCAGCAACGCCATGCATCCCGTTCCTCAGCTGAGTTCCCTGGGCTGATGGGGCTGGGATCCAGCACAGTTAGCTATCCCTGCAGAGTGGCTCTGCGAGGGGAAGGAAAGGGAACCAGCAAGAGGGGAGGGTGCCGCGCATGACAGAGAAGTAGAGAGAAATGAAGAGAGGCCCAGTAAATGAATAAGGTGAGAGAAAGAAAAGTGGAAGGAAACAGTCATTTGAGTCCAAACAAAGGTTTGGCAGAAGCAAAGGCTTTACCTCCAGGCTTTACCTCAGGGATCTCCTGATGAGATCCCTGATCAGCTGAAGTGTGTACAGTTCCCCATCACCAGGGAGGCAGGGGAAGGCGTGGAGAGTCAACCTGCAAGTAAGCTGCTCAGGCTGTCCAATGCATGCTAGTTCGGAGGAGACACAGACAGATTCTGCAGGAGAGAAGGACTCTGTATGAGGAAGTCCAGCATTGCCGAGCTTGTATTCATCTTCTTGCTCAGCACTGGGTGTTACATAATTCTCTGAAGGAGAATTCCATGCAGCACTTAGGAAGGAGATCATGGGCTAAGGCGGAGGCAGACAGAGCTGATCACTGTCCATTCATATGCATGTGGATCGGGGTCACATTCAAGCTTGTAGCATAAGGCTGTGGTCTCAACCACTAAGGACTAGACAGAAAAATGGAGTCTGCGGGAATAAGGGAATGTGTTTTTGGCTCGTGGTACATGCAAGAAAGGAACAATCTGTGTGACAAGGAAGCCGTGGGGGGAAATAGGGAAAATGAGATGAGACACCACTGTAGGCACAGCCTGGGCATCCACTGACTGTCTGAGGAAGGCATATGAGAGGCAGGAGGGACACAAGGACTAGAGTTGGGGCCAGGTTAGAATGGACCATAGCAGGGTGACTGTGTCCAGGGGCTTCAGAAAGGGCCCAGCTTCCAGGAAGCTGCAGATTCAGGCTTCAGTCACTGAAATTCACACTCCCTGCTTCTCATAATGTGGCTGAGACCTTCCCATGTCCCCCTTCAGCCTCAGGTCAGAACTCCCACTCTTAGGCTCCTGTGTGCACTGAGCTCCTACATGCAATGTCCCTGGCAGTATTCCTCAGTCCCCTAGGCTAGAGGAGCTCATAGACTGCAATCTCTGAGCATCCCACTCCTAGCAACATGGAAGCTGCATCCTGGAGCTATGGAATAGCCAGGCCCAGCCAAAGGCAGGACTGACAATGACAAGGAACTTTTGTGACCTCGGTGCCATCATGGTGCACTTTCAGTGCAGAGAAATCAGTAGGTCCCCTTCAAAGATCATGATGGCCAGGAGGCCACAAAACCCAGATTCCAAAGCAGACTGCAGATGAGGCCTTCGAATGTCCAAAGACACCTGTCTGATGCCACTGCACAGCGTGCAGCCTCAGACCTTCTAGGACCACACCACGGCTCCCTGGTATCAGATATCAGGATCCACCCAGTCATCAGGTACAGACTCGAGACAAAGTCTTCTTTATTTTAGGATCCACTTCCCTATTGTAGCACTTTCCACACATAATAGAGACCAGCGAACAAAAAAGACTTTATGGTGACATCAGCAGTTGTCTAAATAATGGACTCATTGGTCATTTTCTTTCACCCACAACAGAACCACCCCTTCTTTGCTTGATACTTTGATGAAAATTCCATATATTAATAACACCCACTATCCAGGTCTCTGAAAATTTCCCGAAAATTTCATATGTGTCTTAGTAAGTTGGGTTTGCAGTAGCTTATCTATGTGGATGTTCCCTTTCATGTAGAAAAATAAAATGACGTTTCAGTGGGCTTTGCTGCACGTGTTGTCTGCCTGGTGTCACCTGCTACGCAGTCCTGAGACTGCTGCCTTTGTTTCTTGCCAAGTGGGATCCCCATAAGCTAACCAGCTGGACCTGGGAGTATCCAGGGTCACTGCTCAGCCTTCAGCCTCACTGGACTAAACCTGAGTGTTTCTGTTTCTCTTTTTCCTTCAAAATATTCCCTCCATAGCCAGGACGAAAGGCATAGAGATGAGGCTCAGGGAAGCCATTCTTTATGAAGAGAACAGGCTTTTCCAAGGGAGGCAGCATGCCCTTGAGGCATCTCCAAGGAGACTTCGCTCCTGTCATGCAGGACACAGAAGTCCCCAAGAGGGGCTGCACCCAAGACAGCTGCAGCTGGGGGTCGGGGAGGGGCAAGGCCAGGAGAGGTTTTTGCACTGGTCTGTGTCACAGTGTTGGGTGTTCGGTGGAGGCACCAAGCTGACCGTCCTAGGTAAGTGACTCCTTTTCTCTCTCTCCCTTTGTAGTACCCATTATTTGAGAAAACTTTCGGCTATTTTATGAGCTTTTCCTGTGTTAAGTCTCAGCCTGGACTCAGACTTTCTCCCTGCATTGTGGCTGTGGGTGCTGACCTCTTCTCTCCCTGTTCAGGCCTTCATGCTAGCCTTAGCTGGTCAGAAGCATTCCTTCCCCTCTGAACTCAGATACAAGGACTGAAAAGAAAGGAAGACTAATGTTAATCTATCTGTCTGTATGTGTGTCTGGCTATCTTTCTCTGTCTAATTGTCAGTGTGTCTGTCTTCATCAGTGGGTGTTTCAAAACTGTACTTTTCCACTCTCCTTCCTATGCCGTATCTGTCTGTCCCATGAACATTATGCGATGGGCTTACTGGTGGTGTACACTGAGTCCACGGGGTTTGTGATTCTGAAGATTCTAGACAGACCTAGTGCTCTAAGGGCTGTGGTTACAAAGCCAAAGCATAGAGGCTCCAGCCACTTGCCTGTAGCGGCAGATAACAATTCAGGATCCAGGCCAAGGAGAGGGGTAGAATCTCTGAGCCTGATCCCTATGGAGGTTTCATGATCAACATGGGAATTCAGAAACTTAGGGCAAATGTGGTATGACCTCTGGACTAAATGGAGCCAATCAGGGACGATTAAAGGCTACCATGGGGAAGGGAGCTCCTGGGGTTTTACTGCATGCACTTTGCACAAGAGATAGGGTGTGTATTTATAGATGAACAGGTACAAGGAAGCCAGTGCACAGGTCTGCCATACAGGCAGGGCACTGAGACACCCTGTTCACAGAGCAGGCACCAGACACTGGGAAAGGAACTGCACTGAAGGTGTGATCTTAGGGGAAGCTCCTGAGTTAAGGGCAAATTTGAGGCTCAGACTCCAGAGAGAAGGGAGGACAGATCACAGCCTGCACTGTGCACTGCCAGGAAACTGAGGCTGCAGAGAGGAGGAAGGAAGAGAGCAGGCCATAAACCAGAGAGAGGCTGGTTGGAAAGAGGTTCAAGAAACCGCCAAGTCCAGCTCTCTCTAAGGGGCTCCAGTGGTCCATGGGGGAGGCTGTGAAGATGCATGACAAGATTGGTCAGAATGACTCTGTGCAGGGGGATCCAAAGCCCCCACCTCAGCTCTGCTCA
>NW_004524655.1:10752325-10763008 GCF_000260255.1 Octodon degus | reverse complement strand
CCCCTGCAGAGTGTGCTTAGGACCCTGCCTGGCACCCTATCCTCAGGGACCTGAAGTGCAAGGACTCAGAGGAAGAGTCTCCTGTCCCACCCCACCTGCTCCTGACTTTTCTTGTGATCCCCTCATTGCTCAATAAACCACCACTTCTCAATCAGAAATTCTCTTTGTTTCCTTAGTGTCATCCTTTGTTTTGCTGCCAAACACCTCAGGTTCTTCAGTGGGGAACACTTGAACCATTTCAAGGTGCACCATCCTAGAAAGTGCTCAGTTTG
Source organism: Octodon degus (assembly GCF_000260255.1). Classification (NCBI taxonomy): domain Eukaryota; kingdom Metazoa; phylum Chordata; class Mammalia; order Rodentia; family Octodontidae; genus Octodon; species Octodon degus. The sequence goes on along the minus strand of NW_004524655.1, from coordinate 10,762,736 downwards.
ACGCCCTTTGCCCTAAATGTCCACTGAACCCCTGAGATACCTGCTGTGCACACTCACACCAGCCATGTCTCATGTACTCCTCAATTCTGATGTCCTCAACAGAGACCCAAGCTCATACCATGCACTATCTCCAGTGTGCCTCAGTAGCCCTTCCCAGCTCTGCCCTGAAGGGTCACTGTTAAGGTGCAGGGGCGGCTCCACTGGGAGATGTCATCCCCAGTCACCCCATGCATCCCATTCCTCAGCTGAGTTCCCTGGGCTGGTGGGACTGGGATCCAACACAGTCAGTTGTCCTTGCAGCGTGGCCCTGCTATGGGAAGAAAAAGGAACCAGAAAGAGGGCAGGGAGTGAGCCAAATGGAGAAAGAGAAATGAAGGGAGGCTCAGGAGCCCAACTTTAGGCTAGAGGAAGAGTGGAAGGAAGCAGGAATTTGAGTCAAGCAGAGGTCTGGGCATCAACAGAGGCTTTATTTGAGGGTTTTATCTGAGGGATCTCATCAGGAGATCACTGATCGATCAGCTGAGGTCTGTAAAGGTCCCGATCACTTGAGAGCCATGTGAAGGCATGGAGAAGGCCACCTGCAAGGGCGTTGCCCAGGCCCTCCCCATGCATGTTAGCACAGCGGAGGCACAGACAGATTCTGCAGTGCAGGAGAGAAGAGTGTGTACCAGGAAATGCCCCGCTCTGGGCACCGTGTGTTCACTCTCTTGCTCAGCACTGGGCATTGTGTAATTCTCTGAGGGTGAGGAATTTCATGCAGCTACTAAGGACATGGGATGAGGCAGAGGCACAAACAGCTTATCACGGCATGTTCAAATGCATGAGGATCAAAATCAGATTCAGGCTTATTGTACCATGAGGCTGTGGTCTCAAGCATTAAACTAGACAGAAAAATAGTCAGCAGGAGTGACTTAATTGGTTGTTGGGTCATGGCTGCAGCCAGGAGAGGATCACTGAATGACAAAGACACCGTGGGTGAAACAGGGGAACTGGGAAAAGACAACATAGGCCCAGCATGGGCGTCCAATGACTGTCCAAGGGAAGCATGTGAGAGGCAGGAGGGATGCCAGGACTAGGGTTGGGGCCAGGTTAGAATGGACCATGGCGGGGTGATTGTGACCAGCAGGCTTCAGAAGGGTCTAGCATCCAGGGAGCTGCAGATCCAGGCTTCAGGCACAGCAGTCCTCACTCCCCACTTCGCATAATGTGGCTGACACCTTCCAATGTCCACCCTCAGCCTTAGGTTAGGACACACACTCTCAGGCTCTTGTTTACACTGAGCTCATGTATGCGATGGCCCTGGCAGTATACCTCAATCCTCTAGGCTAGAGGAGTTCATAGAATGCAATCTCTGTCCATCCAGCTTAGGAGAAACATGGTAGCTGCATCCGCTGGAGCTGTGGAATAGCCAGGCCCAGCCAAGGACAGGGCTGGCAGTGACATGAAACTGCTCAGTTATAGCAGTACAGAGAAATAAGTAGGGCCCCGTCAAAGATTATGATGGCCACAAAGTCGCAAACGCCAGCCTCTGAAGCAGACAGCAGCTGAGCCCAGTGATGGTCCCACAACATTTGTCTGATGCCACTGCACAATGTAAAGCCACAGACCACTTGGACCACAGCATGGCTCCCTGGTATCCGATGCAGAATCCACCCAGTCATCAGGTACACACTCTACACAAAGTTCTCTTTAGTTTTTCATAAATTTCTATATTATAGAATTTTCCACACATAGAAGAGACCAAGGAACACCAATGTATGATGCCATCAATAGCTGTCAAATAATGAATTCATGGGTCACTATCTTTCGCTCACAACAGAAAGACTTCATTCTTGCTTGCTACTTTGAAGAAAATTCCATACATCACTTCTTTCCACCTGTAAATATTCCACTTCTGTCCCAGAATGAGCACAATATAACTGTAGTATGCTTGTCAAATCTAAGGACAGTTTCTCAATAATAACATAAAAATAATCCTGGTCTCTACAAATCCCTTTCAATGTCTTAAGTGTCTTAGTTGGGTTTGCAGTGTTGTTTTTCTTTTTGTTTGTTTGTCTTTTGTTTGTTTTTTTATGGATCTTACAGTCTGTGTACGAAGATGAAACGAGGTTTCAAATGGGCTCTGCAGCGCATTTTCTGCCTGATGTCACCTGATAGAGTCCCCAAACTGTCCTCTTTCTTCCTTACCAGCTAAGCTGCTGCTCCTGGGAATGGTCTGGGCCACTACACAGCCGTGGGCCTCCCTGAACCGTCCCTGAGTGTTTCTCTCTGCTTCTCCTTCTCCTTCAAAATATTCCCTCCACACAGAAGATGAAAGGCACAGAGATGAGTCTCAGGGAGGCCCTTCATTTGTGAAGAGAGCGGGCTTTTCCAAGGAGGCACCATGCCCTTGAAGCATCTGCAAGTGATGTTCCCTTCTGTCATGCAGAACACACAGGTCCAAGAGGGGTTGCACCCCGCACAGCTGCAGCTGGGGGTCGGGGAGGGGCAAGGCCAGGAGAGGTTTTTGCACTAGTTTGTGTCATAGTGTAATGTGTTCGGTGGAGGGACCAAGCTGACCGTCCTAGGTAAGTGACTCTTTCTCTCTCTCTCTCTCTCTCTCTCTCTCTCTCTCTCTCTCTCTCTCTTGCTAGTATCCTTGATTTGAGACACTATTCTGCTGTTTATGAGCTTTTTCTCTGTTTAGTCTCAGCCTGGGATCAAACTTTCTCCCTGCATTTTGACTGAGTGCTGACCTGTTCCTCCCTGTTAACACCTTCATGTTTCCCTTAGCGGTCATCAGCCCTCCTTCTCCCTGAACTTAGATAAACAGACTGAACAAGATAACTTACTAAGCTCATCTATCCATCTGTGTGTCTGTTCTCTGCTTATCAGTCTGCCTGTCACACTTGGTAGGCATCTCAGAAGTGCACTTTCCTGCTCCCCTTCACATCCAATGTCTGTCTGAGGAGCTTTGTGCAATGCGTTTTGTGATGCTCTAGACTGAGGCCCTGTCACACGACCAGGGTCGGGCAAGGGGCACTGAGGTATGGGAAAACTGGAGAATTTAGACAGACCTAGGTTTCTAAGGGCTAAGATTATGTAGCCACAGGTTAGAGGCTCTGGTGTGGTGGCAGCTAGCGATTCAGGATCAAGACCAAGCAAGTAAAGGTAGAGGTGACCCCCAAGACTCCGTGGGGAGCTGACATCAGAGCCAACCTGGGATTTGAGAAACTTAGAAAAGAGTGGAGAAAAACTTTGGATGAAATTGTTCCAAGATGGCAGTGATTAAAAGCTTCACTGGGAACTGAGTTACCAGGTCTCTAGGACATATATTTCTCAGAAGAGCCAAGCATGCAATTGACATATGAGAGGGTCAAAGGAACCCAATGCACAGGTCTGACATTAGACCTTGCTTAGAGACATCCTGTTCACAGAGCAGGCACCAGACAGCAGGAAAGGAGGAAACTGAAGTTTAAAACTTAAACTTCAGGAGCTTTACCCAGCCTGGGTAAAGCTCCTGAAGTTTAAGGCAAATTCTAGACTCAGACTCTAGTGAGCAGGGAGGACAGACCACAGCCTGCACTTCTACCTGCCAGGAAACTGAGGTTGCAGAGACATCAAAGAGAGAGAGTAGGCCGGGAAATCCAGGGGAGGACACTTGTAAAGGGGTTCTGGAAAAACCCAAACCCACTGCTAACGGCCATGAGGAAGGCTGTAAATATGCTCATGATGTTCACAATAGGATGGGTCGGAATGACTCTGGGCAGGAGGGTCCAAAGCCCCCACCTCAGCTCTGCTCATGCCCGCCACCCTTGTGTTGGTCCAGGTCAGCCCAAGTCTGCACCCGCAGTCACCCTGTTCCCGCCCTCCCCTGAGGAGCTCCAGAACAACAAGGCCACGCTGGTGTGTCTGATGAATAACTTCTACCCGGGCGCTGTGACCGTCAACTGGAAGGCTGATGGCACCACTGTCACCCAAGGCGTGGAGACCACACAGCCCTCCAAGCAGAGTGACAACAAATACATGGCCAGCAGCTACCTGAGCATGACGCCTGCACAGTGGAGATCTCACCAGAGAGTCAGCTGCGAGGTCACACACGATGGCAGCACTGTGGAGAAGAGTTTGGCCCCTGCAGAGTGTGCCTAGGACCCTGCCCGGCACCCTATCCTCAGGGACCTGAAGTGCAAGGACTCGGAGGAAGAGCCTCCTGTCCCACCCCACCTGCTCCTGACTTTCTCTGTGATCACCTCATTGCTCAATAAAGCACCCATTCTCGATCAGAAATTCTGTTTTGTCTCCTTGTTTTCATCCATTATTTCATTGGCAAACACTTCACGGTTCTCCCTTGGGTAATTAGGTAGAATTTAAGCACTGCATGTTTCACGCCCCTAGAAAGTGCTCAACTTCCCACACTCTGCCCTTAACATCCACTGTATATCTCTGGGAATCGAGCCATGAGGCTCACCAGGCATGTCCCATATGCTGCTCAACTCAGACCTCCTCAGCAGAGACAAAACCTCATATCATGAACCATATCCAATGTGCCATTGGTAGCCACTCACAGCTATATGCTGAGGGTCACTGCTTAGCTACAGGGGCATTTCCACTGGCAGATGACACCCGCAGTCACCCCATTTATCTCATTCCTCAGCTGAGTTCCCTGAGCTGGTGGGATGAGGACCTAACATAATTAGCTGTCCCTGCAGAACGGCCCTGCTATGGGAAGGAAATTAAAACTAAGGAAATTAAAATTAAGATAGGAGGGAGCTCGGCATTGCAGAGAAGTAGAGAAATGAAGGGAGACTCAGGAGCCCACCAGAGGCTATAGATAGACATTTGGCGGAAGAAGGATTTTGTGCAGAAGCTTTGGGCAGAATCTGAGCCTTTCCTTTCTGGCTTTACCTAAGGGTCTCATCAGGAGATCAGTGACGGGCTAAGTGGGTGAAGTTTCTCGCCATCAGGAAGCCAAGGGGAGGCATGGAAATGCAACCTGGGAGTGCATGGTCAGGCTGTCACAGTGAGTGCTAGCTCAGTGGGGACACGACAGATTCTGCAGGACAGAAGCAGTGTGTATGAGGAAGCCCAGCATTGCCCACCTTACTTTCACCCTCCACTTTCCCCTGGGCATTGTGCAGCTCTCTAAAGAAGAGTGTTTGATGTAGCTACTTAGGGGAACATGTGCTGAGGCAGAGTCACATAGAGCTGATCACTGTATGCCCAGAGATGTAAACCCGGGTCCAATCTAAGGCTGTTGGTAGTAAGAGGTGGTGATCTCAATAATTAAGGACTAGACTGCAAAGGCCACTCTGCAGGATGAGATGATTGATGCTTGGCTCATGGCTGCAGCGAGGGCAGGATCAGTTTGCATGACAAGGAAGCCATGGGTGAAGTAGGACTAATGGGTGAAGCCACCAACCGAGGTGCAAAACGGCCATGCACTGCTTATCGCAGGGGGCAGTGTGAGAGGCAGGATGGACACAAGGGCTAGAGGTGGAGCCAGGTTACAATAGACCGTGGCAGGGGGATTAGGTCAAAAGAGCTTCAGAAATGGGCTAGCTTTCGGGCTGATCCTGGCTTCAATCACACCAGGCTGCACTCTCCCCAGGACTAATGTGGCCGAGACCTTCCCACGTCCCCCCTCAGTCTCAGGTCAGAACACACACTGTCAAGCTCCAGTTTGCACTAAGCTCCTAAATGTGACAGCCCTGGCAGTGTTCCTCAGTCCTGTAGGACTCAGGAGCTCGCAGACTGCAATCTCTGTACATCCAGCTTCTGAGCAACGCGGAAGTTGCATCCACTGGAGCTGTGGAATGGCCAGGCCCAGCCAACGACCAGACCGGCAGCGACAGGCAACTCTTTAGGTGCAGCGCTGCAGAGAAATCAGTAGGCCCCCTTCAAAGATAGTGATGGCCTTGAGGTCATAAACCCCAGACTCCGAAGCAGAAAGCAGATGAGGGCTGTGAATGTCCAAAGACACCTGTCTGATGTCACTGCATAGTGTGAAGCCTCAGGCCTCCTAAGACCACACCATGGCTCCCTGGTATCCAATGCAGGATCCACCCACTCATCGGGTACACACCCTAGACAAAGTCTTCTCTACTTTTTGATAAATGTCTATATTATAGAACTTTCCACACAAAGTAGAGACCAGGGAACACCGAACAATTTAGGGTGCCATCGACAGCTATCAAAATAATGAATTCATTGGTCATTGTCTTTCACCCACAACCGAATGACCTCGTCCTTGCTTGCTACTTTGAAGAAAATTCCATATATCACTTCTTTCTACCTGTAAATATTCCACTTCTGTCCCAAAATGAACACAGCATAACTGTAGCATGCTTGTCAAATCTAAGGACAATGTTGCAATAGTAACATAAAAATAATCCCAGTCTCTGCAAATCCCTCTCAAATGTCTTAAGTGTCTTAGTTGGGTTTGAAGTCCTGCTTCTTTGTGAATCTTACTGTCTGTGTATGAAGATGAAATGAGGTGTCCAATGGGCTCTGTGGTGCATTTTCTGCCTAATGTCACTGCTAGAGTCCCCAAACTGTCCTCTTTCTTCCTTACCAGCTAAGCTGCTGCTCCTGGGAATGGCCAGGGTCACTGCACAGCACTGAGCCTTCCTGAACTGTCCCTGAGTGTTTCTCTCTGCTTCTCCTTTTCCTTCGGAATATTTCTTCCATAGAGAGAATGAAAGGCATCCTCTCTATGATGAGCTTCAGGGAGGCCCTTCATTTATGAGAAGAGTGGGCTCTTCCAAGGGAAGCACCCTGCCCTTGAGGTATCTGCGAGTGATGTTCTCTACTGTCTCACAGGACACAAAGGTCCAAGAGGGGCTGCGCCCAGCACAGCTGCAGCTGGGGGTCGGGGAGGGGCAAGGCTAGGAGAGGTTTTTGCACTAGTCTGTGTCACAGTGTGGTGTGTTCGGCGGAGGGACCAAGCTGACAGTCCTAGGTAAGTGACTCCTTCTCCTTCTCCCTTGATTCTTCCATGATTTGAAAAAAGTTTCTGAAATTTTGTGAGCTTTATCTGTGTTGGGTCTCAGCCTGGGATCAGACTTTCTCCCTGCACTGTGGCTGTGGGTGCCATCTGAGCTCTTCTCCTCCTGTTCAGACCTCCATGCTTGCCTTAGCTGGTCATCAGCACTCTATCCCCTCTGACCTCAGATAAAGGGACTGAACAAGATGACTTACTAAGGCTCATCTGTCTGTCCGTGTGCCTGTTGTTCTCTGTCCGACTGTCAGTCTGCCTGTTACGGTTGGCAGGGAACTCCAAAGTGCACTTTTCTGCTCTCCCTCACATGCATTGTCTGTTTAATGAGCTTTGTGCAATAAGCTTTGTCATTCTGTAGACTGAGGCCCTGAGCTATGATAAATGGAACAAAAGGGGCACTGAGGTTTGAGCAAAGTGGAGAGTCTAGAGAGACCTATAACTCTAAGGACTGTAGGTATGAAACCACAGGTTAGTGGCTCCAGCTGCGTCCCTGTGCTTACAGCTAATAACCCAAGATGCAGACCAAAGTGAGAGGCAGAACTGAATCCCAAGACTCTACAGGCATCAGACCTGTGAGCCAACCTTAGGGGAAAATAGAAACTTAGGAGAAAAGGGACTTAACTTTGGACCAACAGGAGTCAAGCTAGGGGTGATTAAAGACTACAGTGGGGAAGTGAGCTTTTGGGGCTCTAGGACATGTGCTTCTCAGAAGAGCCAAGTGCTGAGCAGGTGCAAGGAGGCCAATGCACAGGTCTGCCATTTAGACCAGGATCAGAGATGTGCTGTTCACAGAGCAGGCACAAGACAAGGGCAAGTGAACTGCCCTGGAGGCCTGGCTCCATACATTAAGGGCAGAATTCTAGACACAGATTCCACAGAGCAGGGAGGACAGATTACAGCCTGCGCTGTGCACTGCCTAAAATCTGAGGCTACAGAGGTGACAAAAGAGAGAGAGTTGGCCAGAAAACCCAAGGGAGGCTACTTGGAAAGAGGTTCTAGAAACATCCAGGTTGGCCGTTCTCAAAGACGCTCCAGTGGTCCACAGGTAAGGTTGATAAAACGCACAAGACAGTCACAATGGGATAGGTCAGAATGACTCTGTGCAGGGGGATCCAAAGCCCCCACCTCAGCTCTGCTCACTCTTGTCCCCCTTGTGTTGGCCCAGGTCAGCCCAAGTCTGCACCCGCAGTCACCTTGTTCCCGCCCTCCCCTGAGGAGCTCCAGAACAACAAGGCCACGCTGGTATGTCTGATGAATAACTTCTACCCGGGCGCTGTGACCGTCAACTGGAAGGCTGATGGCACCACTGTCACCCAAGGCGTGGAGACCACACAGCCCTCCAAGCAGAGTGACAACAAATACATGGCCAGCAGCTACCTGAGCATGACGCCTGCACAGTGGAGATCTCACCAGAGAGTCACCTGCGAGGTCACACACGATGGCAGCACTGTGGAGAAGAGTTTGGCCCCTGCAGAGTGTGCTTAGGACCTTGCTTGGCACCCTATCCTCAGGGACCTGCAGTGCAAGGACTCGGAGGAAGAGTCTCCTGTCCCACCCCACTTGCTCCTGACTTTCCCTGTGATCCCCTTATTGCTCAATAAACCACCCCTTCTTGATCAGAAATTCTCTTTGTCTCCTTGGTTTCATCCATTATTTCACTGCCCAAACCTTATGGTTCTCCAGTGGGAATTTGGGGGAACACTTGAACCATTGCCAGATCACACTAGCCATATCTCATTTACTCCTCGATTCCTTTTTTTTTGCTGGGGGGAGGAACCAGGGATTGAACTCAGGCCCTTGCACTTGCCAGGGAAGTGCTTATTCCACTGAGCCATCTTCCCAGTCCCCTGGCCATCACCTCAGACCCCTTACTCCTCGATTCTAATCTCCTCAATACACACCCAAGCTTGTATCATGCACCATTTCCAGTGTGCCACTGGTAATTTGTCCCAACACTATTCTGAATTGCCGCTCTAGTTCAGGGCCAGTTCCATTGTGACATGCCACCTCCTCATCATCCCACCCATCCATGCTTCAACTGTGTTTCCTGAGCTAGTGGGACTCGGACCTAGCACAGTCAGTTGTCCCCACAGAGCGGCTGTGCTATGACAAGGAAAGGAAGCCAGCAAGAGTGCAGGTTGCTGTAGGTAATAGAGAAGTAGAGAGAAATGAAGGAAGGCTCATGGAAGGAGCATCAGGACAGAAGTGTAAATATGGGTGCAAGAAGGAAGTAGACTCCAAACAAAACTCTGGGGAGACTGAGGTTTTAACTTCTGGTTTTACCAGTGGGGCCTCATCAGGAAATCAGTGATAACCCCAAGGGTATAAAGTTTCCCATTAGCAGGAAACCGTGGGAAGGCATGGAAAATGCAACCTGCAAGGGCATTGCTGGGCTCTCACAGTGCATGCTAGGTGAGTGGAGACGCAGAGCTTCTGCGAGAGAGAAGCAGCATGCATGAAGAAGCCCAGCATTGCCCGCCTCATGTTCACCCTCTTGCTCAGCACTGGCCTTGTGGAATTCTCTGAAAGAGATCAGTGTTTCATGTAGTACTTAGGGGAACATGGTCAGAGGCAGAGGAGAACAGAGCTGACCACTGTATGTCCAGATACATGAGGAAGAGGCCAAATCCAAGCCTGCTTGTAGCATGGGGTTGTGATGTCAACCATGAAGCACTGGACAACAAAAGCAGGGTCTGTAGGATGAGATGATTGACGCTCAGCTCATGGCTGCAGCAGGGAGAGGATCAATCTGTGTGACGAGGAAGACATAGGTGAAGGGTGCCAATGAGAAAAGACACCAATCCAGGCACAGAATGGGCATCCGCTGATTGTCTGAGGGAGGACTGTGAGAGGCAGGAGAGACACAAGGACTAGAATGGGGGCCAGACTAGACTAGACCATGGCAGGGTGATTTCTCATGGGGGCTTCAGAAGGGGTGCAGCTTTCAGAAGCTGTTGATCCAGAGTCAGCGCCACCAGGCTACACCCCCCACTTCCCCTGGTGTGGCTGAGGCATCCCCATGTGGACCTCCAGCTTAAGGTCAAGGCATTCCCTGCAGACTCCCGTGGAGGCTGACCTCCTTCACGTGTGGGGCCCGGCAGTAGACCTCCCAGGCTTGAATGTTAGAAGAGCTGCAGATGGCAATCTCTGTGCACCCAGCTTCGGAGCAACACGGTAGCTGCACCCTGAACACTGTGCAATAGCCAGGCCCACCCAAGGACAGAACTGGAAATGACGGAGAATGACTCTTCAGTCATAGCACTGCAGAGAAACCAGTAAGGTGCCTTCAGAGATCATGATGGCCAGGAGGCCACAAACCCCAGTTTCTGAGTTAGAAAGCAGTTGAGGGCAGTCAAGGCCCCGCAGCACCTGTCAGATGCCATTGCACAAGCATGCAGCCTCAGCTCACCTAGGACCCCACCACTGCTCCCACAG
>NW_004524655.1:10740582-10747960 GCF_000260255.1 Octodon degus | reverse complement strand
AAAGAAAGAAAGAAAGAAAGAAAGAAAGAAAGAAAGAAAGAAAGAAAGAAAAACTCAGCCTAGAGGAATGGGATAATTGGTTATTGCCTCATGGTACAGCCAGCAGAAGAACAATCTGCATGGCAAGGAAGCCATTGGGGACATAGAGAAAATGAGAAAAGACACCAAGGTAGGCACAGAATGGGCAGCCACTGACTGTGTGAAGGAGGCAGTGTGGGAGACAGGATGGACACAAGGACTAGAGCTGGGGCCCGGTACGCATAGACCATGGCAGGCTGGCTGTGTCAAGAGGGCTTCAGAAATGCTCCAGCTCTCAGGAAGCTGGAGATCCAGTCTTCAGTCCCACGAGTCCACACTGCTCTCTTCCCCTGCTGTGGCTGAAACTTCCCCAGACACGCCTTCAGCCGGAGGTATGGAAGCACCCTGTGGCACCTGGAGGGGCAGACATCCTACAAGTGACAGCCCTGGAAGTATGTCTCAATCCTCTAGGCTAAGAGCTCACAGACTGTGATCACTGCACCTAGCTTCTGAGCAACATGGAAGCTGCCCCCACTGGAGCTAAGGAATAGCCAGAGCAGGCCAACGACTGGACCGACAATGACAGGGAGCTCCTCAGGCACAGCAGTACAGAGAAATTAGTAGATTTCCTTCAAAGATCATGATGGCCACAAGATCATAAACCCCAGCATCTGAATTAGAAAGCAGATGGGGTCTTCAAAAGTCCCATGGCACACGTTTGATGCCATTTCACAAGACTGGAGCCTCAGCCCACGTAGGACTAGAACACTACTCCCTGGTTTCAGACGCCAAGATACATCTGGTAGTCAGGCACAGACAGAAGACAAAGTCCTCTTTATTTCATGATAACTTCCTCTATTGTGGAACTTTCCACACAAAATAGAGTCCAGCAAACAACAGATTTTATAATGCCATCAAGTGCTGTCCAAATATTGAATTTGTTGATCATTTTCTTTTTCCCACAATAGAACAACCTCTTCTTTGCTTGACACTTTGATGAAAATTCCACATATCCCTTCTTCCACCTGTAGATATTCCACTTCTGTGCCAGAATAATGGCAGCATAACTATAATATGATTGTGAAATCTAAAGACTACTCAATAATAACATGTGTACTCCAGGTCTCCTCAATCTCTCACAAACATCAGGTCTCACTTGTGTTAAGAGTGCTTATTTCATATGGATGTTCCCTACTGTGTAGGAAGATGAAGTGAAGTTTCAAATGGACTTTGCTGCTTGAGTTCTCTGCCTAATGTCACCTGCTAGAGTCCCCAGACTGCTTTCTTAGTTTCTTGCCAGGTAGGATCTCCATAAACTAAGCTGTTAGTCCTGGGAATGTCCTGGTCACAGGCCAGCCCTCAGTCTCACCAACCTGTCCCCTGCTTTGCTCTGCTGCTCCATTTCCTTCAAAATATTTCTTCCATAGAGAGTGTGAAAGCATTCAGGTGAGCCCCAGGGAGGCCCTTCATTTATTAGGAGGGTGAGCTTCTCCAAGGGAAGCATCACGCCCTTGTTGCATCTGTAACGAGTTTTCCCTCCTCTCAGGCAGGACACACAGGTCCAAGGGGGGCTGCGCCCAGCACAGCTGCAGCTGGGGTCAGGGAGGGGCAAGGCCAGGAGGGGTTTTTGCACTAGTGTGTGTCACAGTGTTGGGTTTTTGGTGGAGGCACCAAGCTGACCGTCCTAGGTAAGTGACTCCTTTCCTTCTCCCTTTATACAAGCCTTGATTTGAAAAGCTTTCTGCTGTTTGTGAGACTTTTCTGGATTGACTCTCAGCCTGGGATCAGACTATCTCTGTGCATTTTGGCTGCGGGTGCTGGCTGACCTCTTCTCTCCCTGTTCAGACCTTCATGCTTGCCTTCGCTGGTCATCAGCACTCTGTTCCCCTGACCTCAGATAAAAGGACAGAACAAGATCACTTACTAAGGCTTGTCTGTCTGTCTGTCTGTCTGTCTGTCTGTCTGTCTGTCTGTCTGTCATTCTCTGTCTGATTATCAGACTGCCCCTCATGGTTGGTGGGTATCTCAAAAGTGTACTTTTCTACTCTCCTTCCCTTCTAATGTCTGTCCGAATGATGAGCTTTGTGCAGTGAGTTTTGTGATGGTATAGATATGTGAGGTCCTAACATAGACAGATGGGAGAAAAGAGGCCCTGAGGCTTATGAAAACTGGGGAACTTAGAGCGACCTAGAACGCTAAGGGCTGAGGTTATGACACCGCAGGTCAGAGGCCCCAATCATATCCTTGTAGTGGCTACTTACAATTCAAGACCGAGACCAAGATAAGAGGTAGAAGTGATCCCCAAGCCACCATGGGCATCAGATCTCTCAGCCAAACTGAGACTTTAGAAATTTAGAAGACAAAGGGTGAAACCTCTGGGCCACGGAGCCAAGTTAGGGGGTGATTAAGGTCTACAGTGCAGAACTGAGTTCTTGGGTCTCTGGGACATCTGCTTCTCAGAAGAGCCAGGCCCTGAGTTCATAGATGATCAGGCCCAAGGCAGCCAATGCACAGGTCTGCTATTTTAGTGGCTTTAGAGACAACCTGTTCACAGAGCAGATACCATGTATATGGGGAAATTGTGCCATGTTGCAGGCCAGGCCTGGGGTGAAGCTCTTGAGTTAAGGGCAAATTATACACTCAGACTCCAGAGAGCAGGAAGGACAGGTCACAGACTGCACTGCTCACAGCCTGGTAACTGAGGCTGAACACGCTGCAGAAGGCAGATAGTAGTTGGGAAATCCAAGGGAGGCTACATGAAAAAGGGTTCTAGAAAAACTCAAGGCCAGTAGCTACCTAACAGGCTTCAGTAATCCATAGGGAAGGTGGTGAAGATGTACAAGAGTGTCATAACAGGATCAATCAGATGACTTTGTGCAGGAGGATCCAAAGCCCCCACCTCAGCTCTGCTCAATCCTGTCCCTCTTGTGTTGGCCCAGGTCAGCCCAAGTCTGCACCCGCAGTCACCCTCTTCCCGCCCTCCCCTGAGGAGCTCCAGAACAACAAGGCCACGCTGGTGTGTCTGATGAATAACTTCTACCCGGGCACTGTGACCGTCAACTGGAAGGCTGATGGCACCACTGTCACCCAAGGCGTGGAGACCACGCAGCCCTCCAAACAGAGTGACAACAAATACATGGCCAGCAGCTACCTGAGCATGACGCCTGCACAGTGGAGTTCTTACCAGAGAGTCAGCTGCAAGGTCACACATGATGGCAGCACTGTGGAGAAGAGTTTGGCCCCTGCAGAGTGTCCCTAGGACCCTGCCCGGCACCCTATCCTCAGGGACCTGAAGTGCAAGGACTCGGAGGAAGAGTCTCCTGTCCCACCCCACCTGCTCCTGACTTTCTCTGTGATCCCCTCATTGTTCAATAAACTACCCCTTCTTGATCAGAAATTCTGTTTGTCTCCCTGGTTTCACCATTATTTTATTGTGAGACACCTTGGGGTTCTCCAGTGGAAATTTGGTTAACACTTAATATTGCCTGGTGTATTACCCTAGAAAGTGTTGAACTGGACAGGCTTTGCTGTAAATCTCCACTGAGGCACCTACCGTGCAAACTCACACCAGACATTTCTCATATGCTCTTCAATTCTGATCTGTTCAACAAGCACCAATCACATTATCGTGCACTACTTCCAATGTGCTTTGGGTAACCAGACCAGCTCTACTTTGAAGGGTCACTGCTCGGGTGCAGGGGCGGTTCCACTGTGAGACGTCACCTCCTCCTCATCCCATGCATCCCATTCCTCAGCTGAGTTCCCTGAGCTGGTGGGACTGGGATCCAGCACAGTTAGCTATCCCTGCAGAGTGGCTCTGCTAGGGGAAAGAAAGGGAACCAGCAACAGGGAAAGAGCCGACAACAAACACAGAGAAGTAGAGAGAAATGAAGAGAGACTCAGGAAACTAGTATCAGACTAGGGGAAGGAAAGGGAGGGAAAAGGGCACTGGAGTCCAATCAAAGGTTTGGCCAGCAACAGAGCTTTTACCTGAGGGTTTTATTTGAGGGATCTCATCAGGAGATCACTGATCAGCTGATGGGGTGAAGTTCCCCACCGCCAGGGAGCCATGGGAAGGCAATATGCAAGGGCATTGCCCAGGCTCTCTCAGCGCGTGCCAGCGCAGTGGAAGAGGGGACAGATTCTGCAGGATAGAAGCAGTGTGCATGAGGAAGCCCAGCATTGCCCACCTTGCGTTCATCTTCTGGCTCAGCACTGGGCATTGTGGAATTCTCTGAAAGAGACCAGTGTGCTTAGATGAACACGGGTAGAGGCGGAGGCAGACAGAGCTAATCACGGTCCATCCACATTCATGTGGATCAGAGTCAGATTCAAGCTTGTAGCGTGAGGCTGTGGTCAATCATTAAGGACTAGACAGAAAAATGGAGCCTGTGGGAATGACATAATGTGTTTTTGGCTCGTGGTGCATGCAGGAGAGGAACAACCTGTGTGACAAGGAGGCCATGGGGGAATTAAGGAAAATGAGACAAGACACCACTGTAGGCACAGCATGGGCGTCCACTGTCTGAGGGAGGCATGTGAGAGGCAGGACGGACGCCAGGACTAGGGTTGGGGCAAGGTTAGAATGGACCATGGCAGAGTGATTGCATCCAGGGGGCTTCAGAAAGGGTCTAATGTTCAGGAAACTGAGGATTAGGGCTTCAGTCCCACGAGCCTGTACTTCCCACTCCCCCGCATGTGGCTCAGACTCCCCATGAGCGTCTTCAGCCTCAGCTTAAGCTCAAGATACACACTCTCACACTCTACTCTAAGCCGCCTTCCTACATGTGCTGGTCCTGGCACTATCTCTCAGTCCTCTTGGCTAGAAGAGTTCCAGACAGCAATCTCTATTCACCCAGCTTCTGAGCAACATGGTAGCTGCAACCACTAGGACAGTGGAATAACCAGACCCAGCCAAGGACAGGACTGGTAATGACAGAGAACTCTTTAGTCATAGCATGCAGAGAAACCAGTAGGCCAGTTTCAAATATCATGATAGCCAGGAGGTCGCAAACCCCAGGCCCTGAAACTGAAAGCGGCTGGGTCCTTTCAAAGTCTCATGGAACCTGTTTGATGCCATTTCTCAATTGTAAAGGTTGAGACCACGTAGGACCTCACCTCCGATCCCAGGTATCAGTACCAGGATCCATCCAATACTCTGCTACTCACCCAAGACAAAATCCTCTTTCATATATGACAAATGCCTATATTGTAGCATTTTCAACACAAAATAGACTAGGGAACAACAAAGACTTCTATGATGCCATCAACAGCTGTCAAAATACTGAATCCATGATGGGTCATTTGCTCTCTCCCACAGCAGAATGGCCCCTTCTTTACCTGATACTTTCAAGAAAATTCCACGTATCACTCTATCCACCTGTAAATATCCCATTTCTGTCCTGGAATGATGACAATACAATTATAATGTGATTATCAAAGCTAAAAACATCTTGTAACTTAATGTACAAATTATCCACATCTCTGCAAATCCCCCCAAAAGGCCCTATGTGTCTTAGATAGTTCAGTTTGCAGTGCTGTTTATAGATGTTCCTTTCTGTGTAGGAAGATGAAGCGAGGTTTCAGCTGGGCTTTGCTGCTCCTGTTTGCCACCTAATGTCATGCACTAGTCCCCAGACTGCTTTCCTTGTTCCTTGCCAGCTGGGATCTGGAGAAGCTTTGCTACTGGAATGTCCATGGTTACTGCAGAGCTGCTCACTTTACTGAACTGCCCCTGAGTGCTTCTCCGTCCTGTTCCTTTGGTGTCAAAGTAATTCTTACAGAGATAAGATGAAAAATGTACAGGTGACCTCAGGGAGACCCTTCATTTATTAGGACAGCGTGCTCTTCCAAATGAGGCACCATATACTGGAGGCATCTCCCAGTGGGGTTTCCCTCCTGTCATACAGGACACACAGGTCCAAGAGGGGCTGCACCCAGCACAGCTGCAGCTGGGGGTCAGGGAGGGGCAAGGCCAGGAGAGGTTTTTTGCACTAGTCTGTGTCACAGTGTGCTGTGTTCGGTGGAGGGACCAAGCTGACCGTCCTAGGTAAGTGACTCCTCTTCCCTCTTCCTTGATTCTACCCAAGGTTTGAGAACATCTTCTTCTGATTTCTGAGCTTTTTGTGTTGAGTCTCAGTCTAGGATCATACTCACTCACTGCATGTTGGCTGTGGGTGCTGGCTGATCTCTCCCTGTTCAGACCTTCATGCTTGTTTTAGCTATAATCAGCCCTCCTTCCCTCTGACCCAAGAGACAGGAACGTAACAGGATGATCTACTAAGACTCCTCTGTCTGTCTCTCTGGCTGGCTGGCTGGTTGGCTGGATGCATGGATGGATGGATGGATGGATGGATGGATGGATGGATGGATGGAAGGATGGATGGCTGTCAGTCTGTCTGTATTTCTCTGATTGTTGCTCTATCTGTAGTGGTTGCTGAGTGCCTATAAAAGACACCATTCTACTCTCCTTCATTTGCTATGTCTGTCTGTCTAATGAGCTTTGTGCAGTGTGCTTGGTGATAGTGTAGACTAAAGCTCTAACACATGAGAAAGGGGAGAAAGGTGGAACTGAGAATTAGGAAAACAAGAATTTAGACAGACCTAGAACTCGAAAGGCAGAAATAGTAAAACCCCAGGTAGGAGGTTCCAGCTGATTCCGTGTGGTGGCAGGTAATAATCCAGGATCTAGACTAAGGTGACAGATAGAAGTGATCCTGAACTCTCCATGGGGGCTGGACCTATAAATCAATCTGGGAATTGAGAAACTTAGAAGAAAAGGGGAGAAACCTCTGGACCAAAACAGAGCTAAGACAGGCAGCATTAAAGGCAACAGCAGGAAGGAAGCTCCTGGCTCTCAGAGGCATCTAACGCTCAGAAGAGCCAGACCCTGAGTTTACAGATGACCAAGGTATCCAACGCCCAGATCTGACATTTGGAGCGGGCTTAGAGATATCTTGTTCACAGAGGAGGCACCAGAGAAGGGGAAAGTGAACTGGAAGGGCCTAGGTTGAAGCTCCTGAGTTCAGGGCAAATTCCAGACTCAGACTCCAGAGAGCAGGGAGGACAAATTACAGACTGCATGGTGCACTACCTGAATCTGAGGCTGCAGGGGCGGCCAAAGGGAGAGAGTAGGTCAGGAAATCCAAGGAAGGCTACTTGGAAAGTGGCTATAGAAATACACAAGACTAGTTTCTCTCTAAGGGACTCTTACAGTCCACAGGGAAGGTGGTGAAGAGGCACAAGACAGTCGCAATGGGATAGGTCAGAATGACTGTGCAGGAGGATCCAAAGCCCCCACCTCAGCTCTGCTCACTCCTGTCCCCCTTGTGTTGGCCCAGGTCAGCCCAAGTCTGCACCC
>NW_004524655.1:10727507-10740482 GCF_000260255.1 Octodon degus | reverse complement strand
AAAAAAGGGTATACAGATGAATGTCCATTTTGTATCTGTGTATTCAAAATGGTTAGGATAGATATATAGTTACATTCTCTTAATGAACAGAATGATTTGCTCTAATGGTGTTTGTAAATAGGATATTATGTCCGCATCTTGTACAGCAATTAACCACTAGGCAGAATGTACGCAATGTGTTAATTATTGAAACTGTCCTACCAATTTGGTTTGAAACTGTCTCATTGCTATTTGTTTATCAATAACATTATGAGAAGAAAAAAATAAAAAATAAATAAAAGAAAGAAAGAAGAAAGAAAGAAAGAAAGAAAGAAAGAAAGAAAGAAAGAAAGAAAGAAAGAAAGAAAGAAAGAAAAACTCAGCCTAGAGGAATGGGATAATTGGTTATTGCCTCATGGTACAGCCAGCAGAAGAACAATCTGCATGGCAAGGAAGCCATTGGGGACATAGAGAAAATGAGAAAAGACACCAAGGTAGGCACAGAATGGGCAGCCACTGACTGTGTGAAGGAGGCAGTGTGGGAGACAGGATGGACACAAGGACTAGAGCTGGGGCCCGGTACGCATAGACCATGGCAGGCTGGCTGTGTCAAGAGGGCTTCAGAAATGCTCCAGCTCTCAGGAAGCTGGAGATCCAGTCTTCAGTCCCACGAGTCCACACTGCTCTCTTCCCCTGCTGTGGCTGAAACTTCCCCAGACACGCCTTCAGCCGGAGGTATGGAAGCACCCTGTGGCACCTGGAGGGGCAGACATCCTACAAGTGACAGCCCTGGAAGTATGTCTCAATCCTCTAGGCTAAGAGCTCACAGACTGTGATCACTGCACCTAGCTTCTGAGCAACATGGAAGCTGCCCCCACTGGAGCTAAGGAATAGCCAGAGCAGGCCAACGACTGGACCGACAATGACAGGGAGCTCCTCAGGCACAGCAGTACAGAGAAATTAGTAGATTTCCTTCAAAGATCATGATGGCCACAAGATCATAAACCCCAGCATCTGAATTAGAAAGCAGATGGGGTCTTCAAAAGTCCCATGGCACACGTTTGATGCCATTTCACAAGACTGGAGCCTCAGCCCACGTAGGACTAGAACACTACTCCCTGGTTTCAGACGCCAAGATACATCTGGTAGTCAGGCACAGACAGAAGACAAAGTCCTCTTTATTTCATGATAACTTCCTCTATTGTGGAACTTTCCACACAAAATAGAGTCCAGCAAACAACAGATTTTATAATGCCATCAAGTGCTGTCCAAATATTGAATTTGTTGATCATTTTCTTTTTCCCACAATAGAACAACCTCTTCTTTGCTTGACACTTTGATGAAAATTCCACATATCCCTTCTTCCACCTGTAGATATTCCACTTCTGTGCCAGAATAATGGCAGCATAACTATAATATGATTGTGAAATCTAAAGACTACTCAATAATAACATGTGTACTCCAGGTCTCCTCAATCTCTCACAAACATCAGGTCTCACTTGTGTTAAGAGTGCTTATTTCATATGGATGTTCCCTACTGTGTAGGAAGATGAAGTGAAGTTTCAAATGGACTTTGCTGCTTGAGTTCTCTGCCTAATGTCACCTGCTAGAGTCCCCAGACTGCTTTCTTAGTTTCTTGCCAGGTAGGATCTCCATAAACTAAGCTGTTAGTCCTGGGAATGTCCTGGTCACAGGCCAGCCCTCAGTCTCACCAACCTGTCCCCTGCTTTGCTCTGCTGCTCCATTTCCTTCAAAATATTTCTTCCATAGAGAGTGTGAAAGCATTCAGGTGAGCCCCAGGGAGGCCCTTCATTTATTAGGAGGGTGAGCTTCTCCAAGGGAAGCATCACGCCCTTGTTGCATCTGTAACGAGTTTTCCCTCCTCTCAGGCAGGACACACAGGTCCAAGGGGGGCTGCGCCCAGCACAGCTGCAGCTGGGGTCAGGGAGGGGCAAGGCCAGGAGGGGTTTTTGCACTAGTGTGTGTCACAGTGTTGGGTTTTTGGTGGAGGCACCAAGCTGACCGTCCTAGGTAAGTGACTCCTTTCCTTCTCCCTTTATACAAGCCTTGATTTGAAAAGCTTTCTGCTGTTTGTGAGACTTTTCTGGATTGACTCTCAGCCTGGGATCAGACTATCTCTGTGCATTTTGGCTGCGGGTGCTGGCTGACCTCTTCTCTCCCTGTTCAGACCTTCATGCTTGCCTTCGCTGGTCATCAGCACTCTGTTCCCCTGACCTCAGATAAAAGGACAGAACAAGATCACTTACTAAGGCTTGTCTGTCTGTCTGTCTGTCTGTCTGTCTGTCTGTCTGTCTGTCTGTCATTCTCTGTCTGATTATCAGACTGCCCCTCATGGTTGGTGGGTATCTCAAAAGTGTACTTTTCTACTCTCCTTCCCTTCTAATGTCTGTCCGAATGATGAGCTTTGTGCAGTGAGTTTTGTGATGGTATAGATATGTGAGGTCCTAACATAGACAGATGGGAGAAAAGAGGCCCTGAGGCTTATGAAAACTGGGGAACTTAGAGCGACCTAGAACGCTAAGGGCTGAGGTTATGACACCGCAGGTCAGAGGCCCCAATCATATCCTTGTAGTGGCTACTTACAATTCAAGACCGAGACCAAGATAAGAGGTAGAAGTGATCCCCAAGCCACCATGGGCATCAGATCTCTCAGCCAAACTGAGACTTTAGAAATTTAGAAGATAAAGGGTGAAACCTCTGGGCCACGGAGCCAAGTTAGGGGGTGATTAAGGTCTACAGTGCAGAACTGAGTTCTTGGGTCTCTGGGACATCTGCTTCTCAGAAGAGCCAGGCCCTGAGTTCATAGATGATCAGGCCCAAGGCAGCCAATGCACAGGTCTGCTATTTTAGTGGCTTTAGAGACAACCTGTTCACAGAGCAGATACCATGTATATGGGGAAATTGTGCCATGTTGCAGGCCAGGCCTGGGGTGAAGCTCTTGAGTTAAGGGCAAATTATACACTCAGACTCCAGAGAGCAGGAAGGACAGGTCACAGACTGCACTGCTCACAGCCTGGTAACTGAGGCTGAACACGCTGCAGAAGGCAGATAGTAGTTGGGAAATCCAAGGGAGGCTACATGAAAAAGGGTTCTAGAAAAACTCAAGGCCAGTAGCTACCTAACAGGCTTCAGTAATCCATAGGGAAGGTGGTGAAGATGTACAAGAGTGTCATAACAGGATCAATCAGATGACTTTGTGCAGGAGGATCCAAAGCCCCCACCTCAGCTCTGCTCAATCCTGTCCCTCTTGTGTTGGCCCAGGTCAGCCCAAGTCTGCACCCGCAGTCACCCTCTTCCCGCCCTCCCCTGAGGAGCTCCAGAACAACAAGGCCACGCTGGTGTGTCTGATGAATAACTTCTACCCGGGCGCTGTGACCGTCAACTGGAAGGCTGATGGCACCACTGTCACCCAAGGCGTGGAGACCACGCAGCCCTCCAAACAGAGTGACAACAAATACATGGCCAGCAGCTACCTGAGCATGACGCCTGCACAGTGGAGATCTCACCAGAGAGTCACCTGCGAGGTCACGCACGATGGCAGCACTGTGGAGAAGAGTGTGGCCCCTGCAGAGTGTCCCTAGGACCTTGCTGGGCACCCTATCCTCAGGGACCTGAAGTACAAGGACTCGGAGGAAGAGCCTCCTGTCCCACCTCACCTGCTCCTGACTTTCCTTTGATCCCCTTATTGCTCAATAAACCACTCTTTCTCGATCAGAAGTTCTGTTTTGTCTCCTTGTTTTCATCCATTATTTCATTGGCAAACATCTTAGGTTCTCCAGCAGGAAACTGTTTGGAATTTAAGCACTGCATGGTGTATTGCCCATGAAAGTTTTGAACTGGTCAAACTTTGCTATACTTGTCCGCTGATGCATGTGCTCACCAAACTCACACCAGGTGTTTCTCATGTTCTCCTCAATTCTGATATCCTCAACAGAGACCCAATCACATTATCATGCACCACTTCCATGGTACCATGGGTAACCTGCCCTGAGGGTTCCCTGCTCAGCTGCAGGGGCAGTTCCACTCCAGGATGTAGCATCGTCGTTATTCCATCCATCCCATTCCTCCGCTGAGTTCCCTAGCTGGTGGGACTGGGATCCAGCACAGTTAGCTGTCTCTGCAGAGTGGCCCTGCTAGGGAAAGAAAGGGAACCAGCAAGAAGAGAGGGAGCTGGGCATTGCAGAGAAATGAAGGAAGGCTCAAGAAACCAGCAGCAGGCTAGAGGCAGAAAGGAGGACAGAAAAAGGCATTTGAATCCAAGCAAAGGTTTATGCAGAGACAAGGGCTTTGCTTTTGGGTTATGTCCAACAGATCTATCCAAAGATCACTGATCAGCAGAGAGGTGCAAAGTTTCCCACCTTCAGGGAGCCATGAGAAGGCATGGCAAATGCAAGCCTCAAGTGCTTTGCTCAGGCTCTCACAGGGCCTGCTATCTCAGTGGAGATGCAGACAGGTTCTGCATGGCAGGGTGATTGTGTCAAGGGGGCTTCAGAAATGGTCCAGCTTTCAGGAAGCCCTTGATCCAGGTTGCAGTCACACCAGGCTGCACTCCCCTGCTCCCCTCATGTGCCTGAGACACCCGCAAGTGCATCTTCAGTCTACAGTCAAGACACATACTCTCAGGCTCCTGTGGGGGCTGTGCAGGCCCTGACAGTAGAACTCACTGTGTTTTCAGCTTTTAGCAACATGGTCGCTGTGCCCACTTGGGCTGTGGGACAGCCAGGCCAAGCCAAGGACAGGACTAACAGTGACAGGGCAATCTTCAGTAACAGCAGTGCAGAAAAATCAGTAGGGCTCCTTCAGTGATCCTGATGGCCATAAGGTCACAAACCCCTGCCTCTGAAGCAGAAAGAGATGAAGGTGAAGAAGGTCCCATAGCACCAGTCAGACACCTTCACACAAGTGTGAAGTCCCAGATCACCTAGGACCACACCTCGGCTCCCAGGGATCAGACACCAGGGTCCACCCAGAAATGAGGTACTGACTGGAGACAAAGCCCTCTTTATTTTATGATATGCTTCTGTGTTGGGGAATTTTCAACACAAAATAGATACCAGGGAACAAAAAAGGCTTCAATGATGCCATCAACCACTATCAAAATAATGAATCCATGGGTCATATTAGTTCGCCCACAACAGAATGACCTCTTCTTTACTTGGTATTTTGAAGAAAATTCCACCTATCACTATTTCTAACTATAAATATTCCACTGCTCACCTGAATGAGGACAACATAACTATAATATGATATTCAAACCTAAGATCAACTTGTCAATAGGAACTTGATATACAAATACTCCACATCTCTGCAAATCTTCCAAAAATGGAATATATGTCTTAGTTAGATCAGTTTGCAGTGCTGTTTCTTTCTACGTGTTCCTTTCTGTATCAAAAGATGAAAAGAGGTTTCAACAGGGCTTTGCTGCATGTGTTCTCTGCCTGGTGTCACCTGCTAGAGTCCCCAGAATGCTTTCTTCCTTTCCTGCCAGCTTGGGTCTCCAGAAGCCAAGCTGCTGCTCCTGGAATGTCCAGGGTCACTGGACAGCCTTCAGCCTCACTGAACTGTCCCTGAGTGGTCCTGTCTGCCTCTCCTTCTCCTTCAAAATATTCCCTCCATAGTGAGGATGAAAGGCACAGAGATGAGTCTCAGGGAGGCCCTTCATTTATGAGGAGAGCAGGATTTTCCAAGGGAGGCACCATGCCCTTGAGTCATCTTCAAATGATGTTCCCTTCTGTCATGCAGGACACATAGGTCCCCAAGAGGAGCTGCGCTCAGCACAGCTGCAGCTGGGGGTCAGGGAGGGGCAAGACCAGGAGAGGTTTTTGCACTAGTCTGTGTCACAGTGTTGAGTGTTTTGTGGACAGACCAAGCTGACCGTCCTAGGTAAGTGACGCCTTCTCCTTCTCTTTGACACTACCCATGATTTGAGAAAATCTTCTGTTTTAAGAGCTTTTCTGTGTTAAGTGTCAAGGCTGGCCAGATAGCTCAGTGAACTAAAGTACCTGCTTAGGCAGTTGCAGGGAACGGGGTTCAATCCCTAGCTTGCCATGCCAGCCCTGCCCCCAGGCCATGCTGAGATGTCCATTGAGGATTGAAACTGGGCATGGTGATGTGCGCCTGTAATCCCAGCACTTGGGAGGCTTAAAACAGAAGGATCACTACAAGTTCAATATCTATAGTGAGACCCTGTAGATTCTATACTAGATGCATGAAAAATAAAAAATAATAATAATAATAATAATCCTGTGCTAAGTATCAGCCTGGCATCAGACTTTCTTCTTGCATTTTTGCTGTGGGTGCTGACCTCTTCTCTCCCTGTTCAGATGTTCATGAGCGCCTTAGCTGTCACCAGCCTTCCTTTCCCTCTGACCCCAGATACAGGAACTGAACATGATAACTTACTAAGGCTCATCTATCTGTCTGTCTCTTTCTTTGTCTAATTATCAAGCTGTCTGTCTTGATTGGTGGGTGTCTCAAATGTGCACTTTTCCACTCTCCTTCATTTTCATGTCAGTCTGCCTGATGAGCTTTGTGCAATGAACTTTCTGATGGTGTAGACTGAGGCCCTAACATATGACAAACAGTAGAAAAGGGGCACTGGAGTTTTTGAAAAACTGGAGAATTTAGACAGAGCTAGAACTCTAAGAGCTGAGGCCGTGACACCACAGCTCAGAGGCTCCAGCTATACCCCTGTGGTGGCTGCTTACAATTCAAGGCTGAGACCAAGGTAAGAGGCAGAAGTGATCATCAGCTTCCGTGGCTATCAGATGTCTCAGCCAACAATTCAGACACTTAGAAGAAAAAGGGAAAAACCTCTGGACCAAATGGAGCCAAGTCAGAGGAGATTAACAGCTACAGTAGGAAAGTGAGCTTCTGGGCCCCCGAGACATCTGCTTCTCAGAAAAACCAGGCCCTGAGTTTACAGATGAGCAGGTGCAAGGCATGCAATTCACAGGTCTGACATTTGGAGTGGGTTTAGAGACAACCTGTTCACACAGCAGGCACCAGATGGGGGAAAGTGAAGCACACTGGAGGCCAGGCTTGGGGTGAAGCTCCTGAGCTAAGGGCAAAATTCTAGACACAGACTCCAGAGAGCAGGGCGGACAGATCACAGCCTGCACTGCGCACTGCCAGGAAACTGACCCTGCAGAGGCAACAAAAGAGAGGGAGTAGGCCAGGAAACCCAAGGGAGGCTACTTGGAAAGGAGTTCTGGAAACACCCAATGCTGCCTGCTCTCTAAGGGCCTCGAGTGGTCCATGGGGAAGGGTGTGCAGATATACAAGCTGGTCACTCTAGGATCAGTCAGAATGAGCATGCAAGAGAATCCACAGCACATAACTCACACGATGCTCACTCCCGTCCCCCTTGTGTTGGCCCAGGTCAGCTCAAGTATTCACCTTCAGTCACCCTGTTCCCGCCCTCCCCTGAGGAGCTCTAGGTGAGCAAGGCCACGCTGATGAATAACTTCTACCTGGGCGCTGTGACCGTCAACTGGAAGGCTGATGGCACTACTGTCACCCAAGGTGTGGAGACCACACAGCCCTCCAAACAGAGTGACAACAAATACATGGCCAGAAGCTACCTGACCATGATATTTGCACAGTGGAGATCCAGCTAGAGAGGCAGCTGTGAGGTGACACACAATGGCAGCACTGTGAAGAAGAGTTTGGCCACTGCAGAGTGTCCCTAGGACCCTGTCTGGCACACTATTCTCAAGACTCGGAGGAAGAGCCTCCTGTCTTACCCCACATGCTCCTGACTTTCCCCTTGATCCCATCATTGCTCAATACACCACCCCTTCTTGATCAGAAATTCTCTTTGTCTCCTTGGTTTCATCCCTTATTTCACTGTGAAATACTTCAGGATTCTCCAATGGGAAGGTTGGTACCATTTGGAACATTGCCTGGTACATCCCCCAAGAAAGTGCTCCACTTGACATGCTTTGCTGCAAATCTCCACTGAACCCCTGAGGTACCTGCTATACAAACTCACACCAGGCATGTCTCATGTGCTCCTCAATTCTGATCTCCTCCACAAAGACCTAATTAGGAGCCCTGCAACATTTCCAGTGTTCCATGAGTTACCAGTTACTTTTCCATTCTTGGTGGTTATTGACTGAGTGGAGGGGCAGTTCTACTGTGATGTGTCTGATGAACATCATCTACCTGGGCACCCTGCTTGTGCTGATGGCACCCCTGTCACCCATAGTTTAGGAGACCAGCAGCCCTCCCAATAGAACAATATATGGTATGTGGCCAGCAGCTACCTTAGCTTTCTTGCTGATCACTGGAGATCCCAAGGCAGATTCGGAGGTCTTTTAGTCCCTAAGCCTCTTGCCACTTTTAGCAACAGGAGCTAAATAATTGGGACAGGTATCTGCTGTCCTACCCCAAGCCATTCCAATCCTCTCTGAACTCAGTGAGCGATTGGTAATTTACTCATTGTCCAACATAAACCCTGTTCTGCATCATTGGTTCAATTTTTGTATTTCAACTTCAACCTTCCCTTTTTTTCAGTGTGTGGGGGAAGCAATCCTGACACCCAGTGTGAAATTAACTGCCCCCCATCTGCCTTTGAGCATGACCACAAAGAGGGGATGTCATTACCACCCCCATTTCCCCAATTCTTTACTGTCCCCATTAACCCTTGGGCTTGCAAGCTGGCAAAAATGAGTCTCAAAACCATATATATATAATTATATCTTTATCCCACATTGTAATATGTCACCGATATCCCAACATATGTGTGCATTGTGGAGTCACTGCTCAGAGGCAGTGGCAGTTCCACAGTGAACTGCCATCTTCCAGGTGTCCCATTGACCCGACCCCCCGAGGTTGTGAGTGACTCCCTATGCCAGGGAGTCTATGATCCTGAGCAGGAAATTCTTCCTGCAGAGTAGCTCCTGGGATAAAGCCCTTGCCTGTCTAGAAATGGAGAACAACAGAAAGGAGACACATGCATGGCCAAGATGGAAGTCAGAGACAAATAAAGGGGATCCTGTGAGACTAGGCATGGCTGGAGGCAATAATGGGGCCAAGGCTACGGGTTTTCGGTGGAATTGCTCAAAATTCCCCATTACAACAGGATCCACTCACAAAAGTATTTGCCACATGGGGGTCCAAGACTACGATCACATTAGGAAATCATGGAAGGTTTGGAGAATGAAACAACCAGGAACATTAATCAGAATTCATAATGCTCAGCAGGCTAGGTAAGATGCTGGCACAGACTATAATAGGAAAATAGTTCACATGTCTCCCATGAATGCAGATCCCTTTTGCCTTACCCAGTCAGTGCAAGGAGCCCTATAATACTCCTCGGGTTTATGCTCACCTGTGCTAAGAGAAGCAGTGATTCTGAGGCACATGGGGCAGTGGGTGTCTCAGAAAGAGGCTGAGATCTCAGGGCTGATGGATTTTGACAACTAAAGTCAGGTGAGAAACACGTTATATTCTTTATTGAAGGCTAAGCGTGGTCAAGGTCTGCCTTGTTGGGGTTAAGATAGAGAATTCCTGAGGAAATATGAGGTCCTGCAGCTAAGCCCATGTAGTGTTTGGATGGAGTATTGTGGGATAAGTAATGAGGCCCATGAACTTGTGCCAGAGGCCAATCATGAAGAGAGATGTGACTTCCTACAAGTCAGACACTGAAGAGAGTTCTTTCAGGTTAGTGTCCTTCACCTATGTTGTAACCTCAGTTTAGTAAGGCCCAGAAAGTGTGACTACCCTGGCTTTCTGGGGCCTACAGCCCAGTTCAAGACTGTGGTCAGTGGCTCCAGCCAAGCACCACTCGCCTCCTATGCTTCCCATTCTCCATGGGTCAGCCCAGCATCACACCCTCAGTCAATCCTGTTCCAGTTCTCTTCGGAGGAGCACCAGGCCAATAAGGCTACACTAGCGTGCATGGTGACTTCTGCCTAGCCACCATGATGGTGTCCTAGAAGATAGATGGCACCACTGTCACCCATGGTCTGGAGATCACCCCATTCTCTAAACAAAGTAACAATATTCATTGTCAATCGGACATTCTGCTCTGTCTCACTTGTTCTTGTCTTGCATTTCATTTTTAACCTCTTCCGTGTTTTTGGTGTGAGAAGAAGGGACTCCTGAGACCCAGGGGGAAAAGGTACTGCATAGACCATTCTTTCTGGCATTATTCCTGGGCCAGCTTTAAAAAATCAATTTTCTCTTTTCCCAATTCTCCACTGTACCCAAGTGCCCCCCCCACATTACTAGCTTCTACCAAATTGGTCTCAAATTCTTCTCAAATGGAATAGCCTTCAAAGAAGACCTAATCATGTGTCATCTTCCTCTTGTAATGTGCTGTCAATGTTTGCTTAAGTCTCCAGGCTACAAGGTCCATGCTCAGGGCCAGCGTAAATTCCACCAGAGTTGTTCAGTGACCCAGCCAGGCCAGTGAATGAGCCAGTAAAGCAGGGAGCTTCCTCAATAAAGGGACAGATGGAAAGAGGCCCCCAGAGCTTGGCCCCAGCCATACCACCTGAAACCCCAGGCTCTGAGCTAGAAGAAATATGTAGGAACTTGAATTTCATGGCAACACGCTATACACATTTCACAAAGAAGTCAGTGAACCAAGGTGGGAATGGAAAATTCTATTGGTCTTTAGCTCAATGGCCATGATTGATACAAAGCCACTAATCCCCAGTGGCTGCCCAGAGAAGACTTTGGCCATGAGATGGCTTCAGTAAAGCCCTAGTATGGGAGGTGGGCTCAGGGGTCTCTGCAGAATTCATTCATCAGAAGAAGCAGCTGTTGAGTTTCCAGATGAGCAGGTTCAAAGCATGAAATCTGCAGCTCTGACTCATAGGGAGGGACCCTAACCAGACTTTGAAAAGGAGACAACCCTGACGAGTCAGGTATAGGCTGTAGTAGGCAAATGCCCTTCCCTCACTGAGGAGTCTCCAAGGGAGACAAACTGGGATGAAGAGGGATTCTTTGGGTAGAAACCAAATTCACCAAAGAGGAAGTAGCAAGCCAGAATAATCTCTAGAGAAAAGTCCACGAAGATCCAGAGAACTTGAGACAGACAAAACTCAGACAGGACAAGCTGTCTCAGGAGCTCCTCTCAGGAGGAGACAGGAGCAAGATAGTAAGAGTGAGACACTTGTATGGGAGACCAAGGCCCAGAGAGGTCACAGGGACACGTTGCACAGGTGTCCAGACACATACACTCTAGGGACACAGGAAGTAGTATGAGGAAATCCCCAGTCCACCCTCTACCTCAGTGTCCCTCAAACCCAGAGTCCCTAAACCAGAGAACCTCTCTTACATTAATGTCAGGGGCCCACAGGGAGATACCAGGACTCTGCTCTAATTCCACATGCAGATCAGTCCAAGACTACCTTCTCAATCACCTGTGCCCACCACCGTCTGAGGAGCTCCAGGCCAATGGGCCACACTGCTGTGTCTGATAAGAGACTCCTACCTGGGGGCCACAATGGTGTCCTGGAAGGCAGATGTCATCACCCAGGACATGAAGACCATCCAGCCCTCCAAACAAAGCAGCAACTATACATGCCCACTATCAAGCTGATCCTGGTGCCAGGCCAGGGAAAATCTCCCAGCAGTTATACCTGTCAGGTCACATAGGAAGGACGCACCATGGAGAAAAGTATGGCTCCTGCAGTGTTCTAGGTACCTGATTCTCATCCAACCCTCGAGAACAGGAGCTGAGGGACCCTGGAGTGAGCTCTGCCCTCCCACCCCAGCCATCCCAGCCTTTCTTCATGAACATAATGAATCCTCAATAAAATATCCTTTTTTTGGCCAGAAAAACATGGCCTTTGTTCAATTTTTGTTTACACTGTTACTGTCCTAAATTTGACCATCCTCAGGGCCAGAGATATAGCTCAGCAGCACAGTTCCTGCTTTTCAGGTATAATGTCCCAAGATTGACTCCTGCTACCTCTAAAAAATGCTTTACAAATAATGCACCACCTTAGAGTCTAAGATCATCAATCCAAAATGCCTGTGGGCATAATAAACTTGACCATCCCCAAAGATGAATCTAATTCTTTGAACTTGAGACAAAGCAATCACGGAAGGACTTTTTGATGTCCCCCTAAGGTCTACTTTCACTCTCACCCTAACCCTACATGACATTCCAGAACAAGGGAATAGTCTTCTGAAGAAACCCAGTCTGCATGACTTCACTCATCACTCTCTTCCTCCTCACAGTTTTAAATGGCAAGTGCAAGCTCCTGAGTTCAATTTCACAGTCCTGAGTTTGATCCCTAATAAAAAAAAAAAAAAAAAAAAAATGGGGGTCCAGGGAGATAGCTCAGTAGAATAAGTGCATGCCTGGCAACTGCAGGGTCCTCAATTCAATCCCCGGTACCACAAATAATTAATTAATTAATTAATTAAATGGACACGTCCACTTCTTACCACCCAGTCTCCACCTCTTCTTGGACCTGCATTGCCTTCAAGTGAATGTCAGAGCCCCCTTCATTGGCACCCCCAACCTTCACAGTTTGGGGGACACTCCTCCCACAAGATTTCCTTTGGTTGCAGGGTTAAGACGTTTTCCCCAAGCTCATATCTTATTTGTCTCACTTTCCACACCCATAAATCCCTGTCCTGACACCTTAGACAAGGACCATCTTGTTCCTGCCTCCCTGGGGACACTGACTTGAACACTATAGGACCCCTTGTGGCACTACTGGCAGGATAATCAGTTGTCTTGCCTTCTTAACAACATGATGTGCAATTCAAGCTACTACACACACACATACACACACACACACACACACGTGTGCATGCACATGCACACATGCATATATACACATGTCCATGAACAAGCACAAACCTGCACACACAAAATGCACAGTGTGCCTGTTCACTTGAAATCCTGTCATGGTGGACAGCTCTCTGGGAGGATCAGGTTGGCCCAGGATGCCATGGACTGCCATGGACTGCAGCGAAGCCCCCCTAGGGTCATTAGCAAATATCAAT
>NW_004524655.1:10724821-10727407 GCF_000260255.1 Octodon degus | reverse complement strand
TAGCTACAGAAAAGCACCCGAGATCCGCGGTCCACGCCAACAGTCCGCGCAACCGAGTGCCGCGCCGCGGGCCGGGAACCCGCAGGCCACAGCGAGGCTGGGGGCGGGGCCCTGTCTTGCCTTCTTAACAACATGATGTGCAATTCAAGCTACTACACACACACATACACACACACACACACACACACGTGTGCATGCACATGCACGCATGCATATATACACATGTCCATGAACAAGCACAAACCTGCACACACAAAATGCACAGTGTGCCTGTTCACTTGAAATCCTGTCATGGTGGACAGCTCTCTGGGAGGATCAGGTTGGCCCAGGATGCCATGGACTGCCATGGACTGCAGCGAAGCCCCCCTAGGGTCATGAGCAAATATCAGTGAGGGTCGTACCATCCTGAGCTGTAGGGCTCCAAAGCAGGATGCTGACACTGGAGAAGCACAGATTTTCTCTGCAAGTGGAGAGTGACGGGAGAGACAGGAGGGAGCTTTGGAAGGAGACCACTCAGGGAGCAGCAGGCGAAACTCAGAGCACTAAGAAGGGGCTTGTTGAAGGGACACTGATGGGGAGCGTAGGATGTCAACTCTTGACTAGGAGACCTCAGAAAGGAGCAGAAAAGGCTTAGTAGGATTGTCCTATTCTAACCTGGAAGGCACTAGAGAGAAAAGGAGAGCTGGAATGGGTAAGGGGCCAGTGCAATATGATAAAGGTGACAGATTCCTGGAGAGGTTAGAACTCAGCTCTACAAGGTCATAAAGGAGCGTGAAATCTACCCAGATATTACTCTTACTCCCAAAAAGGGAAAGGGTGGGTCTCGCTGATGTAGTTTGTGTCTAGATGTCACCTCAAAGCCTTATGTGATCATGAGTGGGACTTGTTCTGGAATATTGGGTAGGGTTAGGGTGAGAGGAAAGTAGACCTCAGGAAACATCAGAAGTCTTTCCCTGATTGCTTTGTCTCAAGTTCAAAGAATTAGATTCATCTTTGGGGATGGTCAAATTTATTATGCTCACAGGCATTTTGGATTGATGGTCTTAGGCTCTAAGGTGGCATATTACTTGTACAACACTGGGGGAGGGGGATACCAGGAGTTGAACTTGGGGCTTTGTGCTTGCCAGGCAGGAGCTGTGCTGCTGTTCAGGTGATGGGCCAGGACAAGGATGCCATCAGAGCCCCACTGGAAGGAGTCTAAATCCCACTCTGTTTGTCCTTCCAGGTTTGGGTACAGCATGCATCACTGAGCTATGAGGATGCCCTGTGCTAGCAGCCACAGGCCAGCTGCCTCCCCCTGCATGTGGGTGTATACATGAGCCAAGAGGAGGTCACAGACCACTCAGACCCCCATACTTAGAGCACATGGCAGTAGGTAGCAGCTCCTACCACCCACTCCCTGAGAAGCTCCGCTGAGACATTTCAGCTCCAGTTTAACAGCCCTCATCATCCAAGGGAAGGGCTGACTCACTGGCTCAGAAGGGAAGCTGCCATAGTGACACCACCCACTGCACTTTCAGAAGAGAGGCGACCCACATAGGCCCCTTGGAACTCAGATCCTTGCAGTAGAATCCAGGTTCCCAGTGGAAAATGTGGATTTCTTCTCATTATTATCCAATTCCCATTCCTGATCCCTTCCCTGAAGCCACCTCCTGTGTTCAAGATGTAGGGACATCAAGGATCCTCCTCCAGCGTCCCAGACACAGAGTTCCCAGATCCATGATCTCTGTGTTGGAAACAAGTATCTCCTCCACTTCCCTTCTGCTTGCCCTCTTCCTTCCTGACATTCCCAATGCCAGCTGACTCATGCCACACAGCTGCCTCCCAGAAATGCCATTAGCTGGGAAAACAGATTCCATGCACAGATGCCATCTCTAAGCCAGCTATGTCTCAAGTCAGAATGTCAGTGGGCTGGCTGACATTCCATGCCAAGCAGGGATAACATGCTCTCAACAACCCAGGCCTCCAAAGCAGCTATAGGTGGGGTTGCAGGAGCAGGGGGAGGGGGCCGCGTCATTATGTTAAGTGTTCATCAGAGGCACCCACCTGACAGTCCTTGGCGAGTTTCTTAGTTTCTTTTCTCCCTGCTGAAACAAAAAGCCCAACACCCAAAGCTAAAGGAAAGAAAGATTTATTTGACTCACACTTTGTAGAAGTTTCAGTCCACAATCAGCTGGCTCCAAGGCAGAGGAACACGACAGAGGGGTATCACAGAGGAGAAACAGTTCATGGCAGGATGAAGGCAGAAAAAGCAGCAAGCAGCGACACTTGCCCTCTTTCTGTCCCTTATATTTTACCCAGGTGACCCACCCTAAGGGTGGTTAGCACTCATGCCCTGGATGGAGCACCCTTCATCCTACAGAGAGTTATGCCAAACCAATCAGTGGACTAACTTAGTAATCACACACCCTTGAACTCAGCATTATATGCTTAATCCCAGTATCACACACTACAGATCCAGCTACCTCTGGAAATTCCCACCAATAATCAAATAAGGCTTTGAGGTGACATCTAGACACAAGCCACAACAGTGAATCCTCCCTTTTCCTTTTTGGGGTTAAGAGTGATATTTGGGTAGATTTCAAT
>NW_004524655.1:10721915-10723522 GCF_000260255.1 Octodon degus | reverse complement strand
GAGAGAGAGAGAGAGAGGAGTTATGTACCTGGACCAACTTCCGGGAATGTGATCATTATGTCATACAAACATGTACTAATTAAAAAATGAAAATTTTCAAATCATAAGGACAGCCCTTAGAAGAGTCAAAGCCCCAGGAAAACCCCAGTTCCATGGAAACCCCTTAATCACCTAGACTCCTGGAACCAGCCCAAAGGACTGAAGCCCCATCCCATTAAAGCCAACAGAAGTCTTTGCGGGGGAGTGGGACAGGAGGCTCGAGGAGCACTCAGTCAAGAAATTCACCCCCATACACCTACACATACACATCCTGTAAACAGGACAGGCACCTGCATGAAAGGTACAGAGGTCAGGACTCAGGAGATGGTCAAAAAGAGATTTCCTGAGGCAATATGAGGTCACAGGGCTTGTCCTAGGTAGAGCTGGGGCAGAATGGGTAAGTTGGGTAATGAGAACATACGAACCTGTGCCAGAGGCTGAACCCCAAGAGTCAGGCACTGAGGTTTCTCCATCAAGTGAGTATCCTCCACCACCCGGATCTAGCCTCAGTCTAGCAAGGGCCTTAGGCCTGTGCATTGCATGAATTCTGAAGTCAGGAGCTGAACAACAGGTACCAGACCTCTAATGTCCTACATATCCCTCACCCTGCAGATCAGCCTAAGGCTGCCCCATTGGTGACCCTGATCCTGCTCCCCTTTGAGGAGCTTCAAGCAACAAGGCCCCAAAGCTGTGTCTAGTGAACTGTTTATACCCAGGCACCATGATGGAAATCCGGAAGGCAGACAGTAGCCCTGTCACCCATCAGGGCGTAGAGACCTTCCAAACAGAACACGTACATAGCCAGCAGCTGTCTGATCCTGACCTAGTCCAGTGGAGATCTTGGAACTGGTTAAGCTGCTGGGTCATGCAGGAAGAGAGCACCACAGAGAAGAATGGGGCTCCTGCACAGGGCCCAGAACCTCACTACTCCTCTCAGAGCTAGGAGTTCAAGGACCCTGGAAAGGAATCTGCCTGCCCACCCCTAGCCACCTCGCCTTCTCTCTGTAAGCAAAACCATGCTCCCTAAAATATCCTCCTTTTCAATCAAAAGACATGTCCTCACTCATTTTCATTCATATACCTTTCATCCTAAATTTGTCCCTCTGCAAAATGAAATAATCCACTGACCCTGGGAAAAACAAATCAGAGAAATACTCCTGATGTTCCCTTAAGGGATACGTTCACCCTCACCCTAACCCCACCCAACAATCCAAAACAAGAAAAGGCCTGGATAGGAAACCAGCACACACATTCTCACCCACACTTCTGCTGTTGCCTGTCTGTGTGGACCTGTCCACCTCCACCTTCGCAGTTTCTGTCTTTCCTTGATTCCTCCTGACCTCCCTGGAAATGTCTGGAATGGCTGAGGGGTGCATCCCCCCGCCTTCAGATTGGACACCAACCTTCTCTTGGGGTACCCTTCCATCTCAGGACTAAGACCCTTTCCCCCACCAAAGCCCTAACTTCTTTGTCTGTCTTCCACCTTGTAAATCCCTTTCCTCACTTCTGAGACTACCTTTTTTCCTTCCTTCTAGGTCCACCCTGAGTGTCCCTGGAACCATGGCAAT
>NW_004524655.1:10705669-10720835 GCF_000260255.1 Octodon degus | reverse complement strand
CCTCCTCTGAGTAGTTCCAGGCCAACAAGGCCTCCCTGGTGTGTCCAGTGAGTCACTTCTGGCACCACGATGGTGGCCTAAGGGGCAGATGGAACTCAGGTAGCCTGGACCACGGAGACCATCCAGTCCTCCAAACGAAGCAGCAGGAGTACATGGCCAGCCATTACCTGAGCCTAACACCTGACCACCGGAAGCCTCACAAAGAATAAGCTGCCAGGTGACCCACAGAAGGAGCACTGTGGAGAAAAGTGTGGCCCCTGCAGAGTGTTCCTAGGGGTCACCAACCATCACCCCACCCTTAGAGACCTAAAACTAAATGACCTGGGGAAAGCTGTCCCTTTAACAATCCCAGCTTTTCTTCCTCTACCCAAGAAATAGTATCTTCATTTTCAACCAGAATGCAAGAGTCTTTCTGTTCTTTGTTTGTGCAGTTCCCATCCTAAATGTGCCGATCCCCAAAGGTGAATCCAATCCTTTGACCTTGACCTTCCTGCCTGGGGCCTACAGTCTCCCACAACCTCCTCTTCATCTCCTGTTCCCGCAGCACCAACAACCTTCGAATGGCTCCATTCAAGGGTCCCTTCACTGTCCTCTGCTGATCTTGGATAGCCCTGAGCACCGCATGCTGTTTCTGCTGCCTTAAAACTCCTTCCCAACATGGAACTCCTCTCCCAGGGCCTCTTCTCATTCATTCTCACCCTTTTGTACTGAGCATTTGAGCTACCTTTTCATTCTTGTGCTTACACAAGGGATAAGGTGGCCAGGATGTAAAGAAGGTTCATTGCAGCACTTCTTGGCCTTACAATCTCTTTGCTTTGCTTAGGGCTGCTGACCTGGTTATCCTGGTGACAGCCCTGTCCCCACGTGAGCTGACTCTCACTGGAGATAGACCAGAGGCAGTGCCTTCTGCCCACCCCTCAGAGATTCAGCTGGGCACTGGTGTGGCTGGGCACTGCTGAGCCCCTCTGTTTTTGCTGTTGACTCTGGCACTGCTCCCAGCTCCATTGCAGGTGTGATCTCACTTGTCACCACAATGACCTTAGCCAGGCATCACTTCCAGGGATGCTCGGCACTGGTATCTAGCCTTGTTTTATGCCACAGGGTCCCAGACCACCCTTGGAAGTTTAGTCAATAACCCTTACATTTTTCATAAAAGACAGAGGTTCTCAGAGCTGAATCAGCCACCTGGGTCCCTGAGCTGGTCAGAGCCACAGAGGGCACCTTCCCTGAGCCAAGAATCAGCCACCTGGGTCCCTGAGCTGGTCAGAGCCACAGAGGGCACCTTCCCTGAGCCAAGGTCAGTCAGAGGGCATTGGGCGAGCACCTTCTCCCGCGAGAGGAGGCCAAACTTGCCAAGGGAGTATAGGTGTTGAGGGCAGCATGGCTGTGGGTACCCAGGACTGCCACCCCAAGGTCACTCTCCTTCCCAAGAACATCACACGTGTGCAGAGCCAGGAGAAGCTGTGGAGCAAGTGGACTCTTGCGGCTTAGTGGGGCAGGGAGACCTGGGCTACTCAGTCTACACTGGCTCAGTGGGTACAGGAGGCAGGAGGTGAGGAAATCATGAGTCACAGCAAACTAGGGTAGATGACTGCCCATTTCACAGATGAGAAGAGTGAGGCTCCAATGATGAGGTGACCTGACCAGAGTCATACAGGAGTTGTGGAGTGACCCATTCTGAGTTTTTTCCCACCACTCTTCAATTCTGCAGGCCATATCATTCTTTCACTTGTTCACTCATTCAGCAAACCTCCAGTTGACAGAGCTGTGGGTCAGGTGCTGGGTGCAAGGAGGTGAGACCCACTCCTCTGGAATACCTCGTAACCTGAGGAAGAGAGACCAGCATGGAGTCCACCAACGTCCCCACCCCTCCTTGACGCCTCAAGGTCTCCTCCTGGCCCAAGGAGTGCTGGGCGCAGTACAAGAATCTCCCCTCCTACTTAGGATGAATTTAACAGAAGAAACATTTGTGGGATGCCCCAGAAGCCATCCCTGGGCCATTGAGGGGACGTCATAGTACCTCATTGATCATCGAATGCCATTGCCCTTCTCACAGAAAAAAACACTGACCACGAGGGATGGATAGAATCTGCCTAGGCCCCGAGCAGCCCAA
Source organism: Octodon degus (assembly GCF_000260255.1). Taxonomy (NCBI): domain Eukaryota; kingdom Metazoa; phylum Chordata; class Mammalia; order Rodentia; family Octodontidae; genus Octodon; species Octodon degus. Next base: position 10,718,722 of record NW_004524655.1, on the reverse strand, counting down.
AGGTGGCCAAGTTAGGCCTGAGCCCGCACCTGTCTGCATAGCCTGCCCTGCCCTGGTGAGCCTGAGAGAGTGACGGCCCTACTACGCTCAGCAGATCTATGCTGGCCTAGTCCCACAAGACACCAGGAACAGTATCAGGTCTGGGTGCTCGCTGTGGGCCGTGGGCCAAGGCAAGGCACTCTGAGTCAGATGGGGGAGGGGTGTGTGGCTTCCTCTACAGCTTTGAAAGCCACAGCCCAGAGCCCAGAATAGCACAGATGTGGTTGGAGGTGCCCTGGGGGGAGGGGGAGAGGATTCTGGGGTTCTAGAGGAAGGATGGCAAAGTAGCTGCTCAGGCTGGAGGAGGGGGAGGAGGTGGCGACCTGAGGCTCTAGGAGAAAGGAAGGGCTGAGAGCTCTACTGAGCTGAGCTGGGTTACTACCCCATTGGGCCCGCCCTCACCATGAGACCTGCAGTGGCACTAAGAGAATATCCTGAACCAGGCTAGAGCAGGGATACCCCCTCCGTCACCCAGAGTACTCATAGCCCCAGCCAGTACATCCCAGCCCCAAGATCCGAAGCCAAGTTTCCCAGTCAGCTAGAATGTAGAACTTTCAGGAGTATGGACGATGTAGTCACTGTCCACTTGTAATGCCCACCGGTTTGGAGACACAGCAATGTTAGAGAACCCTCAATTTCCTAACACATCAGCCTTTCACCGGGCTCTTTGTCACTCCCAGGGCGGGCTCCATGTCCCCCACCGCAGCTCTAGGTCACATCCCCACTGCTGTCTGAATCTACAAGCGCATCCCCCACACCAGAAGAGGTCTTCCATGGCCCTGAAAGACCCGTGTGTTGCAACCTTGAGGCAAACCTCCTCCCTGTGCCTACTAAGTGGGCTGTGTGGGAAGAACAGTTCTAAATCTCTGCAGTCCCTTCCTCCACACAGGGGCTTGGGCAATCCCAAGCTAGCTTCAACTGGGCCTGACAGGCTGTGCCTCTTTCAGAAACACTTTGCTGTGTCAAATCCCTGAGAACCAGGAGGTGTGTGTAAGAACACTGCCTGAAGACTCCCTCTTTGGGGGATCATCACTGTCTTATGTGGTGACCTTGAGGAACTTCAGGTAGGCCATGGGGTTACCATAAACAGTGATGTGACAGAATGTAGTAGGCTTAATTTCGGGGACAACCTTAGTCCTGTTTCCCTAAAAAGTTATTTAGTCACCGGAGATCACTCGGCCAGGGAATTTCTTATGAATCTCTCCCAGAACCACCTGTGTCCATGGGGGCTCGAAATGTGACTACCTCTGTCCTGGGTTTCCCTGGACAGTCCCCACTTGTGCCTGGGATAATTATTAGTATATTCCCTCCACTCTCAAAAAGGTCTCCACACAAACAATTAATGTTGGTCAGCAGAGCTCAGAATTACACCCAAATGACCAAATGGTGCTCTTTTTGAGGCACTATGATGGAAAGGGAGGGAAGTCCAGGCCCAGCGCTGGGCCCTGTGGCCAGTCATGCCAGGCACCATGCTCTGTGGGTCCAGTCCTAATAGAAACACCACGAGGGAGGTGGGCTGTCACCATTGCATTCCCATTCTCATGTGGGTCTCGCCCGGAGCCCCTGAAATTGAACCCACCCAAGCCTAGTTCATGAGTGCACAGTGCGGGACCCTGGCAACATTTCCCACCACAGCCTGTACTGGGACCAGGAAAGACGGGACCTTCTGTGCAGCCCTGGTCCCCAGAGAAACTGTAGGATCAGGAAGATGTCTTAGTGAAAGCAGGATAGGAGCCAGGGAGGAGCTGTGTGACTTCTGAGACCAGCATCACAGAGCAGGACTTATCAGATGTCCGTGTGTCCACTCCAGGGACAAAGTAGCCAGTGGTCAGGACGTCCACCCCCCAGAGTATGCACCTTGCCTATATTCCATGCAGGTTGTGCTCTATGGCAATGCCTCTTTCTGCAGCCACCAACACCCCATTTCAGCCACAGAGCTCCCTCCTACTCCCCTCTCAGGCCAATGTACACTGACAGCCCAGTATGCCAGCTACTTCCTGGCAATGGAACATGGACCTAGCTCAGGCGCTCACTGAGGAAGGGTCGTCCCTGCCTTCCCACCACACAGCCTGCACAGGGCCATGCTGGGACCTCCTGGCTGTGGAGAAAGGGGCCAACCACCCCCACCTGGAAGGCCACAGGGGTCATCCTGCCCAGACCCCCAGGCACACTGTCTCCTAACATGTCTCAAGAGTAGGAGTAAAACCAGAAAGGCTGAGTGAGCCCGGCCAAATAGAGCAGCTTTCACGAGAACAGCCCAGGCCAGCCAAGTGAGACTGCTCTCAGGGGACCAGGCCAGGGAGTTCCGACTCACGTCTAGTGTGAACCAAATCCAGCACAGATAGATTCCAGGGTAGACACTGACCAGGACAAAGTCAGATGTCCAGATCTCTTTTCTAAGCACCTATTATGTGTGCCAGGTCCACAGTGGGGGACAAGGGAGGTACAACTGGGCTCAGGGCACTCAAGTGTAGGGGACACAGAAACTCACCTAATACATACATGAATGTTGTTACAGAGAAAACAAGGATTTGTTTTAGGAGGAAATGAAGGATTGGAGCAACAGGGGAGACAGGCTGAGGTCTCATGAGGGGGTGACACCCTAACGGTTAGAGGGAAGCAGAAACTAAGAAGCCCTGACTCAGGGCCCAGCCTCTGCAGCTGCAGTTGGTGGCTCCACCCAGCCTCAGTTTCCCCTCTGTGCAGCTGGGTTAATACTAATGAAACCTTACTCCCCAGAGAAAAGGCAGAAATGACCAGATGGAAAATGGACAGTTTGCTTCTCTCCACAGTTGTTGTTACCATCGGGCTGTTTCAACACCGACTAGCCACAGGCCAGCCCCTCGCTGGGCTCCCCACAGGCCTGGTACCCTCACCCCAGTGCAGCTGGCCTGGTGAAACCAAGAATCTATGAAGCCCAAAAATAGCTGAGAAACCACATGCAGCCCCAGCCTAGCAGCAGGTGCCTCCCTATCCCAGGATGGGGGTCGAGGTAGTGGAGGCCCTGGTTCCTGAAACTTCTGCCAGCCCAGCTGGACAACAGACCCATCTGCCAGCATTAAGACACTTGATCCCATGTGCCCAGGCCTGAGCTAGTTAGACTCTCAACATTACAGTCAATCCGCAGTCAAAAATCCCATCTTATGTTCTAGAATGTTCTGTTCATGTATACCATGCCTACTGCATGAGGCTATCCCAGATCAATTCTGAAGGCTGGGCACCAAGCTTAGGCCAGTTGTGGGGACAACCAGACACTCAGAGCTCAGAGAACCTGTCTGTGGACTGGATGTGGGCCTCTGAAGTCGAACTTCAGTGCTGCCTCTAGACCTTGTACTCCTCAGCTCACAGAGCCAAGTACGAGAAAGAGGAGTGACATGTGGATTCTCACAACGGCTTCCCAGGAACCCAGGACTGGAGTAATAACGGAGATCCCACTAGCAAGCTCTACGCAAGAGGCCTCCCAGAGCCCCTCACCAGTGACAGCCTCTCAGACTTCTCAGTCAATCCTCTGTATCCAGCCAGACTGCCACAAGCTCTCCCTGAGGTGTCCTGGAGGCCTGGCCTGTGCAAGGCCTCTGCTCCTCATGTCCCAGGCCAGGCTGACCTGGTTCAGCCAAGGCTAAAGTGATCCCTAGAATGTATCTGCTCCTTCTCAGAGGGACAAGGGGCATCTGAGGTGTCCCATTCCCTGCCTAGTATCCAACATGTGGCATCTAGATTGTGACAGCAGGCCAAGATGGATGTAAGAAATGTGGGGGACAGACCAAGATAGTGAGGCCTAATGTCTCCTGGTGAGGGGGTGACCAGAATACCCCACCCTGTCCACTCATAGGGGAAAGTTCTAAAACATTCCAGGGCTCCAGGAGCCGATGGGAGTAAAGGAGGCCACACAGGGTCTGGGTTCTCCCTGCAGAGGACAAGCACCCTCCACAGATGGGACTTCACCAGCTCGTTCTCAGGGACGCCAGTCAGCAGGTCCTCCGGTGATTTCCCTGGCCCAGAAAGGCCAGCAGCCACGCCTGTCATCACAGCTGCAGAACATGCCAGCTGACATGTGAAATAGGAAGTGCCAGGTGGGCAGGCATGGCACAAGTGCTCCCAGCTCCCTCTTTCACCCATGGCCACCCACGAACCTGGCAGAGTGTGGCCCTTGGCCTGGCTGTGGTCATGGGCTTATCAGCTACCATTGTTGGCATCTCCTTTCTTCCCCCTCAACATGAGCCTGAAGATCTTCAGCCCAAGTCAGGTCCTGGGGGCGAAGCCAGCTCTGGGGAGACCTTGCCCAGCACAGAGCTTATGTTGTGAATGAGAGGCCCCCAGTGGCAGGAATTACTGGAGGTCCAGTGTAATCAACAGTGGTGTCCTGGTAGCAGCAGCAGCCTGAAATCAGGCCCAGGAGTGAGACAAACCCCCAGGGGTGAAGGGCAAAAGGCAGCAGAGGATCTTAGGGAATCGGCCTGAGCAAAGCCACAGGAACAACTACAGCTCCTCTCCTCCCTGCAAGACCATAGGTAGTGAGCACAGATGTCCCCACTGAAGTGCCCAAATTGTGAGGCAGAAGTGCCTGGGTGTCCTGATTCCCATTCCAGGCCCTCTCATGGGAAGAAGGGGGAAACTGAGACCAGAAGAGGCAGGGACCTGTTCAAGTTCCCAAGCTCTCCTTCACAATCCTCAGGCTCCTGTCTTCCTCATCTGGTGTCCTGCACATGACCCTAAAAGTCCTTAAGCTCTGCACTGTGTGGCTGGACCTTGCTCTAAGCCAAGCCGCCACTGGAACAGGGAACAAGGGTGGGAAGAGATCTGGACCCCTCCCTGGAGAGGAAGGAGAACCTGACACACAGTGACCACTGAGTCGAGGAGTGGAGCAAATAGAAGATTCTGGCAACTGGGGGCCCTGGGATCCAGCATGGGGGCCCCAGGTGAATAAGAATGCTAACAGAGGGTCAGTGGACAATGCCACAGGCCAGGCCAGGGCAGAGCAAAGCCAGAAAAGCACACACAGGACGGAGCCAGCAGCCAGAGCGTCCCAAACCCTAGAACCCAGAAGAAACAGGGTCAGGGCTCGGAGAAGAGAAGGCTGGAAGGAGAGGCCCTGAAGACCTGAGGTCCAGGCAGATCTGTGACTCAAAAGACAGGCACAGTAGTACACTGTCTACAAGCCCAGCACTCTAGAGGCTGGCAGGAGGATCACAAATTCAAGCCCAGCCTGGACAACTTAGTGACTTACCAAGGCACTGTCTCTAAATAGAAAAGGACAAGGACGTAGCTCAGTGCAATGGCCCTGGATTCAAGCCTCATTATAGAAAAAAAAAAAAAAAAAAAAAAGACAATTGTTAACTGTGTCTTGAGTTGCAGCGCTACTGATTGATTGTACCTTATTGTCCCTGTTCCATTTGTAAAACACAAGTACATTGGACATGGGGCTACATACTCACAGATTCTGTAAGGCCAACAGCTGGAATCATTATTCCATTCCACAGACAGCAAAACAGTCTCAGAGCTGTTAAATCTCAAGTTGTGAGGCAGAGGCCCCTGGGTGGCCTGAATGCCAGTCCAGGCGCTCCCACAGGAAGAATGGAAAAACTGAGGCCGGGGGGGTGGGCAGGTGCCCCTGTACAGAATGCTGCTTCTGTCAGCAGCTGGATGTGTTCCCATAGGGGATCGCCCTCCATCACTCTAAAGCCTGGCTCCATTTCAGGGTGCAAAAGAAACCCAAGAGTGGACATCGGGTAGAGTCAAGGTGATAGACACAAAAACCAACCTTCCACCCAATGACCAGCCAAAAAGAAGAAGGGACCAGCTACGGGCCAGGGGAGCGCTGAGTGTGCTGTTCTTCCCAGAGGTGCTTGCAGTAGACAGGCAGTCTCAGTGTTCATCAGCTTTTTCCCAGGACAGTTCCACTTAATTCCCATTTATGGGCCTGTTTCCTCCTCTATACAAGGAATAATAGCAACATCCCTACCACAGAACAGGCTTGGAAATAAATCATGTCCACCATGTACCTGGCCCATCAGGGCTCACTAACTCCTAGCAATTGCTGTCATTTCCTGAGCTCTTGTCCAGGCCTGCCTTGGATGTAATTTGTGACCCTGAGCAAGCAACTTCCCTTTTGTGGGTCTCAGCCTTCCCATGTGCTGAAGGAGAAGCTGGGGGCAGCATCAGGGACACTAGGGGGGAAGGGTAGGGCCCAGAGGGTCAGCCATCAATGAAACCATAGAATTCCTGGGTGACGGGGTGAGTCAGGGAGGCCCGGGGCCTGATGGAGCATTGGGTCTGAGGTGAGAGTAGGCTGGGGCCCAATCCAAGGGCTGGGGTGGGTGGGGGGTGAGGAATGAGTTGCTTCCTCCAGCTCTGGTGGCCCTGCCTGCAGCTGGCCAACCCTGGGAATCCCCAAGCTAAAGTTAACCCCAAATTTGCTGAAACCAGAACTCAGAGTAACAAAAGGGGAGAAATAAGGGGAAGAGAAACCAAAGCCATGGCCAGTAGGGCGTGGGATGGGTGACAAACAAGGCCAGGTGTGGCCTTGCAGGGCCCAGGGGTGGTTTCAGGGCCACAGCCGGATGTTTGTGCAGCTCGCAGGTGCAGTGACACAGTCCTCTTACCCCTACCCCCAGGATCCCTGATGCTGCCCCCTGGCTGCCTCTCTCTGTCCTCAGCTCCATCTTGGGCCCTAGAATCCTGGAAGGCCTGACTTGGGGTCCCAGAACCAGCAGTGGGGGCCCTGACTGTCAGCTATGCTGGGGGTTGGGGGGAACTTGCTGAGGCAGAAGAAATAGATGATTGAGTGAGGCAGTAAACATGGGTGCCCTCATTTTCCAAGCCCCCACGATTCTCAGGGCCTCAGGGGATACCAGCTAGCCAGTCTTGTAGGCCCTACTGAGTTTGTTTCCAGTGCCCACAACCTGGAAGTCCTGCTCATGAAAATTCATTATGAAGATGTCACAGGACCAGCACATACATGACAAGAGTACATTTTTAATATAAAAATGATACTGACAGTCTGTTGTCCCTGGCAAATGGCCTTAGAGAAGGGCAATGGGTAGACATCTGCAGCAGGGAAGATGGCCAAAGAATTTCCTATCTTCTTGCAAAGAAAAGTCTGGAAGGATCCACATCAACACAAAGAGATCCTGTGTGGTGGAGTAAGAGTCAGACCAAATGTTTGCTTATAGTCTTTTTACACATCCCCAAGTTTTCTGATTCCTCGATGAACAGGCATAGGTTTTGTAATAAGAGAACATACAATAAGCTGACTTAAGGTACAAGGCCACCTACAAATGGTGGCTGAGAGGCTCCAGATGGCCTCTGAAGAAGCATGAGCGTAGTGTTGTATTCCAAAGACACCACAAAACACAACGTGAGCCGGGCATGGTGGGCTGCAACTGGAGTCCCGGCTCCCCGAGAAGCTGAGCTGAGGTGGGCGGATCACTCGAGACCAGGAATTTGAGATCAGTCTGGGCAACACAGGAACTCTTCATCTCAAAAATAAATAAATATTCAGACAAGGGGTGTGTGCACATAGTCACATCCGTACTCACATTCACACTCATGGCTATTTCCACAGCTGTTCCCTGGGGCCTGGAGGTGAGCCCCGTGGGGCTACCTGTGTAGAGGGAGAGGTACTGCAGGTAATGTTGGTCGTCACTTGCACATCTTACAGTTCACGTTTTTCAACAGTGCTCATTCATTTACTGTGTAATTAGAAAAAATAGCAATTTTTTCACTTGAATATATTTATTCCAACTCGTATAACAGGTAACAAATAAGTTATCATTTGCTTGCTGCACCCCTGACTGGTCGGGTGCAGAATTTGGGGTTACGCTGATGGAAAGACAGAAAGTCTTCTCTCTTGGTAAGTGGGACAGAGGGGAAGTGCCACACGGAAAAAGGTCCTCACAATATACATGTGGATTCTTAGCCTCTAAATCTTAGGTTCCTACCCAAACTATGAAGTTCTGTCTCAGCTCCCGTTTGAATCAGAGACAGTAAGCCTAAGGAAAGCTGGCTGGACCATGAAAATACATAGAGCCGGAACTTCTGAGGTGATACGTATCTAGCAGCAGGCATTTAACAAAGAGGATCAAAGAAAATAAACTCCTGGAAAAGTATACAGATGGAATAATTGCAAAACTAGGAGAGGAGGGGTCCTGGAGGTTAGCTCAGGGGTTGTGTCTGCCTGGCAAGTGTGAGGTCCTGAGTTTGAGTCCCCGGCATTCCTGCCAAAAAAAAAAAAATAGAAGAGAGGCAATAGCAAATCAAAAATTTAAGCAACTTTTGCAAAGAATAATCAACACTTTCCTACAAGTGAAGGAGATTGGCATGGGACAAGAGTGGACCAGGGTCAGCACCAGCTGTGAAGACAAGACACAACGTATGGACAAGACGAGAATAGAACGCAAGAGCTTTTCACAGTTCTTGGACAAGAGGAATTACGTAGCCACTCAGAGCATGATACTTGTAGGATGACCTGTTGATAGTTTTCGCTGCCACTTAGAAGTGACAAGTACCTTGACTACTAATCTCTCCTCACTTTCTGATCCAATTCAGCAGTAGCCCTCTGACATGTGCATTATAAGAAATGTATGACAGCATCGACATGAATTTCTTAGTTTCTTCAGAGGAATTTCTGGCTCAGTGAATGATAGAGATAGTTTAGAAATGATCAGAAACCACTATATTCCCTAGAGTTTGTGTAGTCTAATTACTGACATTCATGATATAGTAATTTGTACCTATCTGTCTTTTTTCCAATACTGGAATACTAGGGATTGAATTAAGGGTCTTCACAATGAGTTACCTCTCCAGCCTCTTCTTATTTAGGGAACTTCCTAAGTGGCTACATTGCCCAGGCTGGGCTTGAATTCATGATCTTCCTGCCTCGACCTAAGGATTGCAGACTTATGCTACTGTGCTTTTCTTTTCTTATATTCATAAAATCTGTACTAAAAGAAGCTTTCCTCTTATGGTCATTGCTACATTTCTATTTTCTAAGTACCATGAAGACAGGACCATATCTTTCTCATTCACTTCTCATTCCTCCACCATCTAAAATACAACTTTTTAATGCAATTCTGAGATTTAAAGCCTGTGACCTAAAGCCCAAAATGTCAGGAACTCAACAGCCACCTCTCCATCCTGCCCACCTCCTGCCTGGCCTCCCCTTCCCAAAGCCCCCTCTGATCAAGGAAAACCTTCTGCTCCCAAGAGGTACAGCCACTTTCTAGGTCTGCTGATGCTCCAACTCATCCCCAGAAGCCAATCCAGTGCCTGTAATTTCAAGGGTCCTAAGAAACAGTACAAGGGTGAGAGGAAGGAAGAGAGGGAGGGAGAGATCGGCAGACGGATGAATGTGCAGATGGGTGAAGGATGGATGGATGGATGGATGGATGGATGGATGGATGGATGGGGGAATGGAAGATTAGGTGGACTGTCAGGTGTATAACTGGTGGGAAGCTAGATGGATAATCGAAGGGCAAGTGAATGGATGGGAGAGAGATGGGTGATTGTGGAGCACATAGCTAGACGGTTGGTTGATGGATGGGTGGATAAGTGGATGGGTGGATGGGTGGACGAATGGATGGATTGGTGGTTGTACAGAAGGGTGGGTAATTGGATGGGTAAATAGAATGGATGGGTAGCTAAGTAAATTAATCATGACAAGAAAGCATAGAATTTGTTGACTAGTAGCTCTGTATAAAGATGTTTTTAAAAAATACAAAATAGTAATAAAAAAACTCAACATTAGAAACATACAAAATTTCACTAAACAAAGTAATAAAAATTTGACAATGTATTAAACGATGTTGTCTTCAAATTCGTTGTTTAGGTTACCAGATATAAACATGCAAAATTGGTTTAAGAAAAACAAAACAAAATAACAAAAAAAGTTATAAGAAATTAAAAAGGAAAAATTTAAGCATTAACTGCTCCTTTCAAAAGACCAGCAGGAATCAGCAGTACAATTATCCAAATTATCCTGCATATACTCATAAATATATCTTTTTCCCTTCTTTCTTTTGTCCTTTCCCTCATCCCAGTTTTTCCTTCCCATTGACCAAATTCTTTCCTTTTCACAGTTCCTATTGTACCTTTCAGACTATATTTGCTCTTTCAGGTTCTCACACTAGCGAGACAGTGCGCTGTTTGCACGTGGGGGTCTGATTTATTTCACTTACCAATACAATCTCTGGTTGCATCCATTTACCTACAAAAGCCTTGAATGTATCCCATATAAAGAGATTTAACCCAATATTTGATTTCTAATCCTACCTCTAACACTGACTTGAGTGTGATCTTGGGCCAATTCCTTAATGTCTCTAAGCTTTGTCCCTCACCTGCCTGCCCATCCTGGAAACCTCCAGATGCATGAAGATGTGTTAGAAGCCCTAGAGAGCTTCTCAAGCCAGTTCTTAGTGTTGGAAGGCCCCAGAAGGTCAGCGGGTGGACTCCCCTCCTGGGTTAGATCATAGTTCGTGGTAGAAGACTGAGCTTAGATCCCAGAGAGATGAGGGTTCAACTCTACCACTTGTCCCAGTGTGTGACTTTGGGCAGGTGACTCTGCATCTTCCACCGTGACACAGAGGTGATGACAATGACAGCTCAGTCATGATGACAAAAGGGCATCTCAGAGTTATGCACCTTTTCGGTAGGGTAGTTGTAGAACCCACTTGGCCACCCCTGGCAGGGATGAAATGACAGATCTACGGTCTGACCTCTGGAATCACAAAGAAGGGGCTCAACCTCTACTCTGGGTAGGAAGTCACCCTAGAGGCCACAGGGCTAACGAAAGGATGCAACATCTAACCCAGCGGTTCACAAAACCCTGAGAAGTGTCTGCCTAAATGTGCTTTGTGTGGAGAGGTTCAGGGCATGATACAGAAAGAGGCTACAACCCAAGAAGATCAACCACAGGAATCTACCCAAGACTCTCCTTTGAGAAACTGAGGCCCAAAGGCACATGGTGAGGCAGAGCACAGCGGAACACAGACCACCCCTCCTGACTCAGGAGCAGCGGCCTGCCTTAGAGTGCCAGGCTTGACACGAGATTGCTGTCACCCAGAAGTAGTATACACTGGCAGAGGGTAACAGGGACAGCAGAGGCCACTGTTTGGATCATGAGAGCATTTCAACCTTCATTTTAAACGTGTCTCTCATGGTTGTTATTAAAAGGGTTTAATAATAAAGTGAAGGGAGAAGTAGATGAAGTTAGCTAGTGACAAAAATATCTCAACCCACTTCCTCGAGGGACCTGCAGTTCTCTAGGTCATGAGCTTGTGCTAACAAAAACACACTGAAATAAGGGCTGAAATAAAAGCAAATCAAGTTTTTAAAATTTTTTTCTATTTTTTAAAAAATACAAAAAGTAATTTTATTCTATTTTTTTTGCATTCTCTTACATCTTATAGTTAATTCTTATGATAATAAGATGCTAGGAAGGTGATTGACTGGCCTCATCTGTACAGAACACCACAGCACAGAAGGATGGGGTTGGAACAGGGGCTGGACAAGCAAGCAACGGCACCTGCCACATCATTCTTCAAAAATTTAGACATGACTTAATTTTTATTTTATATAATTTAGTTCACATCCACTCTTTTTTTTTTTTTTTTTTTTTTTTTTTTTTTTTTTTTTTTTTTTTCAGAACCAGGGATTGAACTCAGACCCTTGCGTTTGCCAGGGAAGTGCTTATTCTACTGAGCCATCTCCCCGGCCCACTCCACTCTTGATATTTGGATTACAAAGTACATTTATAGGTTTCTTATTCCATAAGCTCTATACATATCCTTTGTCCATTCTTTGCTTTTCTCTTTTCATTTCTTTAAGAAAATTAGTATTAATTTAAAAATTTTTAAAAATATGTTTGTCATCCATATTTTCTCAGGCCCAGAGTTTTTTATCTGACATTTTTTATTATTATTTTTTTCCATAATTTTATTGATAAACAGATAGCAATGAGACAATTTCAAATCAAATCGGTAGGACAGTTTCAATAACTAACACACTGCATATATTCAAAAGAGTAATTTTTAAAAAAACATTAGAAATGATACAAAATTTCACTAAACAAAGTAATAGGAATTTAACAATGCTTGCTGTATTGCATGATGTTATCTTCAAATTAGTTGTTTAGGTTACCAGATATAAATGCATAAAACTGGTTTTAAAACAAAACAAAACAACAACAAAAAAGTTGCAAGAAATGAAAAACAAAAAAAATAAGAATAAAAAGAAAAAAAGCATTAATTTTTCCTTCCAAAAGACCAGCAGAAATTAGCAGCACAATTATCCAAATTATCCTGAATATATATATAAATGTATATCTTTCCTGTCTTTCTTTTGTAAAAGAAAATTAAATTTATCAAACATGAGACATCTAGAAGACCTGGAGCAGATATTCTGAGAAAAAAATATCACCAGACCCAGTGGAGATTTGTCTCTTGTTTCCAGGGCTTCCTAGCCAGGAGGTTTAGGGTGCCTCCAGGACCCCCAAATTGCAGGCCCAGGTGTAAGTAACAAAATGTAGATGAAACCAGGAGCACGCAGGTGTCAGCCTAGCAAAACAGAGGATCACCTTGTTTGTTTTCTGACTTCCTCTTAAAATTCAGCACATGGGTGTTGGTCTTTAGCTTCAAAACAATAATTTCTTACCATAAACAAGGTGAAAATATAGAAAAGTAAACAAGAAAAACAATTCACCCAGAAGAGCCACTGCCGATTCTTTGATGTATTTCCTTCTATTTTAGTTACAACCTGTCACACCTTAAGATAAATAAATAAGATACGTTTGTAAAGTTGTTTGAGCAATTACAATAGTTGTGTTGGTTTATGACATTGTGAATGTACTAAATGTTGCTGAGCGGTACACTTTAGAATGCTGATTTCTACCGGATACCAATGTCAGCTCCATTAAACCTCAGGCTAAGGTAACGGCCGAGATCTCACGAGCCCCTGAAGAAATCATTTCTCTGCTCTTCCTTCTAGTTTTAAGGGTTTTTGCTATTGCTTTTTTTTTTT
>NW_004524655.1:10652288-10705294 GCF_000260255.1 Octodon degus | reverse complement strand
AGGATGCTGCAGATGCCCATCGGGGGTCCGTGTGAGGTCTTCCCCGGGGCCCTGTCATTCTGCAACACATATTTTGCTTTGTTTTTAAAAAGGCAGAGATAGATTAATTTTTTCCTAATTATAAAAAAGCAATACAATTTTTTTCTTATCATTTAATTTTATTTTAAAGAGTAAAAACAAAAACAAATAGCAGAAACAAAGACAGAAACAGAGGAACAAACAACAATGTACATGTACAGAATTTCAAGACAAGAATAAATATTTAACACTGGCTGTTGTGTTACATATTTTCATTGTCAAATCTGTTGCTCAGATTAATACATATAGATATATAAGATTGGTCAAATAATTAAACATTAACACTTACTTTCAAGAAACATTAATTTTGTTCTTTTCCTTTTTAAAAATTTATTATATTTTTATTTATTTATTTATTCATTTTAAGGAAAAAAAATATTAAAAAGTCTCCAGCACAGTATGGAGATCTGCTCTGATTATATGTGATATACATTGTTTCGTCTAGACGCAACCTTGTGCTTCACAGAAACAGTCGAAATGTCTTTGTGGCAAAAGACACGTTCTATGACCTATAATAGACTCTATTTAAATGGTGAATTTTATGTGATGTGAATTTCACCTCCTAAAATATTTTCCTCTCGGGCAAGGAACATGACAGAGACCTCGGGAGCCCCTGAATGTAGAGGTTTTTACTTGAGTCATTTTATCGGGACACATCCACATAGAGATGGATAGATGAGGGCTGTTGTCACACTCAGGAACAGGTATACCTGAGGAGCAGCACTCCGGCAGCCACTGCCCAGGTCCCATCAGTTAGGCCTTTCAGGTGGTCGGCTGTTCCAAGCAGGACGCAGTAACAGCCTCATCTCCATCTCATATGCGGGTCCCACAACTTGCCTTAGGTCAACTCTCCCCTCAAGGGCCAAAGGTCGTGCTCACCTGAGGCTTTAGAAACATGGTACAGACCAGCTTCAAGAAAGATGAGCATGGCCAGGGAGATGGCTCAGTGGAATAAGTGCTTCTCTGGCAAGCGCAAGGTCCTGAGTTCAATCCCTGGTTCTGGAAGAAAAAAAAAAAAACATTTCTAAGGAGAGTCACATGGGGAGAAGACATTCTCTCAGGCTTTCACAGAGAGCACATTGGCCAAGCAATGGCCGTGACTCATCCACATGGCTGCACTGACAAAGGTTCTACAATTTGAGGTACAGGATCTCAGGATAAATCCTGAGGGCATTTCACTGACCTCAGACCAAAAAGCTACAACTCTTGTTGCACAGGTCCTGCTCTACCTTGGTCTTAACCATCCAGTAGAAAAGTATGAAGACGAAATATAGGAAGTAAAGCCATGTTGTTATGTTGAGCTGTGGGGGACTCAGGTCAATAATTTCTGACATTGCCAGTTAAACAGAAGACCCAATGCTATTATGGGCTACTGGACTCTTTTAGAATATTTTGCTGAGTTTACATACCTATAATATTCAATAACGGAACTTGGAACAAATGGGGTGTGCCGATGAGTGTCCATTTTGTGTCTGTGTATTCAAGGTGGTTGGGATGGATATGTGGTTGCGTTCTCTTGATGAATGGAGTGATTTGTTCTTGTGGTGTTTGTGGGTAGGATCTCGGGTCCGCATCTTGTGCAGAATTGGCCACTAGGAGGAATATATGTGGTGTGTTATTTGTTGAAACTGTTCTTCCGATTTGATTTGAAACTGTCTCATTGCTGTTTATCAATAAAATTTTGAAAAAAAAAAAAAAGAAAGAAAGAAAGATGAGCATACACGGCCCCTGCTCAGAGCCCAGTAGGACCCTGGATCCTAAGAAGGGGCCCAGAGCCCCAGTGTCTCACCTTGACCCCAGATCTGGAGTGAAAATGGAGAAAGAGAGGCTGGTAGGCTACTTCCTGGCTCCCAAAGCAACCACCAGAAGCAGGCCCTGAGCCCCTCCTGGAGGGAGGTCATTGCTGCATGCCTTCCCTGCCAGCACCAAGCCTCAGCTACACAAGGGAAACTGAGGCCTGGAATGATCACACCGGGAACACCATGGCCAGTCATAAGGTCCAGTGTTCTCGCCGCATGGTGCTGGCACATGTCTCCGACCCCAAAAGAGACCCTCTCATCCAGAATCAAGCCCCATGACTTATGCACCCCAGACTCAGCATCAGCCTCTCTGATTTAGGAGCCCTAAACACCTCACGAAGACTCAGACCTGCCTGGTTGTCCTCTCTGGGCCTCGGGAACTGAAGCACATTCAACACTAAGTGTCCTGACCCAGATTGTTGACGACGGCATGCGACATGCGAGAGGAGCCGTCCTGCAGCCCTGCTTTCCAGCCCTTCAAAGCAAAGGTTCCCGTGCTCCATACTCAGCCCGGACCCTGGCCCCACTGCCGAGGTCTCCCAGCTGCACGCCTGAGCCCAGAGATGTCAGGAACTCGTCCTGGGAACGGGACAGCTGAGTGTTCAAGGCCCAGCCACACAGCCACGACGCATGGCACAGAGATGTCGCCTGAACGGAGATGTCACTGCCCTCACCTGACTGTGCTCCGTGAACATCACCCCCAGGTGACTCAGTTGCATTCTGGAAAACATATCCTGTACCGGCGCTCCTCTCACACACGTGCACACGCACTCGCACACTCATGCACAGGGGCCCGCTGCACACAGGCACACATAGGCACGCCACAAAGCCAGATCCGACAGCGCCCTCTACTGGCTGTTGTTTGGTCCTCTCTAAAAAAAAAAAAAAATCTCCATTGTATCCTAATAACCCTAGTAAAAATCCCCAGAATGCAGTAGTCTGGAAAGATTGTCTCCTTCTGTGTGGGAGGGATGGGACCCGGCCAAGGTCATATAACAGGCAAGCGATGGGGCCCCGGCACCTCCACACCCAGAACAGCGTTCTCCCACACTCCCTGTGGCCTGGATGCTCAGCCTCCAGCTCCCAAGCCGCTGCCGGAGCACCCGGTGCAGCTGGGGCAGAGGAGCCAGAGGTCTGGTACCGCTCTTCCCACACACAGGAGCAAACAAGGCACCGCTGGGGAAGAGGAGTTCCCGGACCTAGAGCCCCAGTACCAGGCGGTCTCCACTGTGCCAGGTGGGCTGAGAGCAGACAGAGGAGGGGACTCTGCGGAAAGTTAGGAACGTTAAGACCATTGACACAAGCACTGATACACACCCACGCAGTCGTAAGATACGCTATGTTATCAACTATAGCAGATGCTTTCGCTGAGGGGAACTCGTGGGAGTCAGGCTGTATCCGCTCTGTTCCCCTCCCTGGCCCCTGCCTTGCTCTCCGACCCCGGGAGTACAGAGCAGCGCCCAGTCCACACATAGCCACAGATCAGCTAGGTGCCTTGCACTGTTTAAGGCCCTGGGGACACTATTGTGGCCTCTGGGACCCAGTCCTGGAGCACATTGCCATGGGTGGCACAGGGCTAGAACAAAAACCACATGGAGCTCTAAAATACAGTGTATGTTAAGTTCTTTATAAAAAGGAACGGATTACAGCACAGGAGGGGCCGGGTGACAACTGCTGATCCAGCTGGGTGGTAAAGAAGGGCTACCCCTGGACAAATGGGGGGCCAGCCATGCCGGAGCCAGGCAGAAGAAACTGGAAGTGCAAAGGCCCTGTTCCTACCTGACATTGTGGGAATAGTGAGGAGACAGGTGGCTGGATCCGAGGAAGAGCACAGAGACGAGAAGCAAGGGATGGGGCCCTGAGGTCCCTGAGGTCTTACAGACCATACTGAGCACTTTGTATTTTGTTCCCAGTCTTCAGAAGTCCCCGAAGGACACCATATGGGACAAGTCCTGTCTTTAGTTCCTAAGACTAAGAGATACAATCAAGTTAGAGGAAACTAAACAGTTCAACACACGAATAGAGGGCAGGTGCTGGCCTGACCCAGTGAGTGAGTGTGTGGGATGAGTGGGTTCTTGCCTCGAACACAGTCAGCCCCTAGAGGCCCCGTTCCTGGGCACATAGCAGGCTTCCCAGGGCACAGCCCAGCTTGACCTGCGGGACACAGGCTCCTGCATTCAGGTTGACCACGAGCTGCAGGGGTTTCCAGGGGTTTCCAGGGCAGCAGGACTAGCTCAGCTCCACGTCGGCACCCTGCAGCTCCCATCCCCGTATGGTAGCCTGGCTTAAGACAGTGGGTGCTCAGATATCATGGCCTCCAGTGGGCACAGTCCCTCTGGCATTAAATGTGAGCCCGAGCCCTATGTGAGGCCTGGCTCTCAGCGGTCAGAGGCCTGGGGGACCGTTCCCTATGTCCACCACCCCCTGCTGCTCCCATCCCCACTCTTGGGTCTGCTCAGACTGGAGTCCCTTCCCTGAGCTTCCAGCGAGGACACAGAGCTCCCTTGCGGCTGAGGACGAGGCTGGTGCGGCGGACCTCACGGCCGATGGAGCAAAGTACCAAAGGGGCGACCCCTGGAAAGCGCAAGGAGCAACATCTGCCCCAGCCTCTCTGCCTTCTAAATCCCAAGCCCGTGTCCTGACCTTGAAGCTGCCCATAGGACCACAAGGAGAATGCACTTCACCATTAAGAGATCTCTTAATTAGAAATAGCAACTCAACTTCTACCTTCTTTAAAAAAAAAAAAAAAAAAGCCACAGGAATCTTGCTCTTTGAATCAGTGTTGTTTCTCCATTGGACAAAATGACATCTTTCCCACATTGAGTCTTTCAATGCATGGTTATTTTCTATATTTCCCAGCAATGCATTTTAATAATTATCAATAAAGTTGCACAACCCCCCCCCCATAAATAGCTTAAACGCCTTTATAGGTTAATCCCTAGCTGATTTTTTTTTTTATGTAATGTGAATTTTATCCTTCTCAAAAATGATTTTTTATTCATGTGCATCAGCATATAGTAAGTTTTTGTACTTGTAATTGGATTGGAAAATTTGCTTTTTATTAGCGCCTACTAATGCATCTGTACACACTGTGAAACATACACCTGTGAACAAGGCCAGTCGCGCTGCTGTTCAGCAGTTCCTGTGCCTTTCCTTTCTTTGCCTCCCCCTGCTGGTGACCCAGTATAAGGCACACCTGCCCTGAAGCCTGGATGTAAGGCCTGGACCTGTCACCAAGGGATCTTCCTGAACATTTCTCTATGAAATATGACACCTACTGGAGGCTCCTTTCGAGGTTCTCGCACGAGAGTATGTTCCTCTATTTCACGAGTGTTATTGGAAGGATGTTTTTATTATTCTTTGAATCTCAATATTTTCTCTTCTTTCTGTATGATTTTTCTCTTCTAATATTGCAACTTACGTAGCTGCGCCTGATGTTGAGCCGGTCTTAAACGCAGTACCCAGATTTGTCAGATATGTGTTACTCATCACAATAGTGAGCTAATGCCACACAGCTCAGCTTCCTAACATTTTTGGTTAGGGCGTTTGTACTTCCATTCCTGGGTGAGAGTTGTGATCATTCTTTCTTTCTCTGCCCCTTGTCACATTTTTCAGATAAGTCTGTTTTAGTCTCTTTTTTAAAATTTTATTTGCATGTATTTTATGCTTAATTTATTCCCGTGCCATAAGGTTTTGTTTCTTCAGTTTCTTCTGGGATATCTTTTTCTTCTGTGCAACTTCCTCCTCTGGTTTGGGAACAATTTGTTCCTTTTCAGTAAGGATCATCTCAGTATGGCAGGGGGAGCTCATGGATGGATTAATCCGGCCATGAGCTCTATAAGTACGGCGGCGCATCTTGGGTGCTTTGTTCACCTGGATATGTTCAATAACCAGAGAATCTGCATCTAAACCCTTAAGCTCAGCATTACTCTCTGCATTTTTAAGCATGTGCAGCAAAAATTCAGCACTCTTTGGGCCACCGACCCTGCATCCAGCCCCACTGTTTGGCCTGGCCACACCTACCAGCTCCACCATTGTAACACCAGAATGGCACACATTGCTTCTTCAATGTGACATCCTTCAGATACTTGGTGGCCTTTCGGATATGCATGTCCTTGATGGCCTGGGCAGTTTCACGCGTGTTCTTAAAGTGAATGCGAAGATTTGAGCCTCTTGATTTGCATGATGTTGTGGGGTTCTCAGGGTTAAGAGAGTAATGAATCATTTTCACAGGTCACGTCAGGCCGCTCACAGGAAGAGGAAGGGTGATGGCTTCTGGGCTTAGCCTCTTAAAATGAGACATTCTCTAGAAAAAAATCGTTTTGCTCATTGGAAGCATTTAAGTCTGGGGTTTCTTACTGATGAAGCTCTGAGTCCATTGTTTGTGTGTTTGTTTGCTGTTTCTTCAGGCAGGGTCTCACTGTGTTGCCCAGGCTGGCCTCAAAAACATCTGGGCTCAAGCTGTCCTCTTGCTTGAGCCTCCTGAATAGTTGATACATGTGTGCAGCATTGTATCCTATGGAAGGACTTGTGATTACTGACTTCATGCCCTTACAAGAACTGAGATTTTCTAAAGGGTGTGCACGTGTGTGTGTGTGTGTGTGTGTGTGTGTGTGTGTGTGTGTGTGTGGTGTGCTGGGGATTGACCTTGGGGCCTCACACATGGTAAGCAACAGCTCTGCAAGTGAGCTACACCTTCAGTCCTTCTATATTCGTTTGAGTAACATATCTAGACATAGAAGTACATCTATATATGTTAGCTTAGATTTTTCTAAGAATATTCTCATCTGGTTTCAAATTATTGGCACAACGCTGTTATCATAGACCCTAATTATCCATATTAGGTATTCCAAACCTGTAAAGATGTCAGTAATGTTTTCATCCCTGACGTGAATGATTCATGTCTCTTCTTCATTCTTGATGAATTCACCAACTCATTTTCAAGTTCAGTAATATCATAAGAAAGCAATTCATCTAGTTCCTGTCATTCTTGTGTTAGCCTCACTGGATGTTTGCGATCTATTTTTTTACATTTATTCTTCCTTTTCTTCACTTTTTCATTCCAATTTTCTTTAAGATTGCTTTGTTATTATCTTGTAACTTTCTAAACTATGTCCTCACTCATTTTCAGCTCATTTATGTTTTATAGAATTTCTGCACACATGTCAAGGTTCTAAATTTCCTTTATTTTATTCTTCTATGTATTTAGTACCGGTCCACAGGGTCTCACTACACAGACTGGACTCATAGTGATCCTCCTGTTTAGAGCCTCCCAAGTCCTGGGATTACAGGTGCATGC
Source organism: Octodon degus (assembly GCF_000260255.1). Taxonomy (NCBI): domain Eukaryota; kingdom Metazoa; phylum Chordata; class Mammalia; order Rodentia; family Octodontidae; genus Octodon; species Octodon degus. The sequence continues at coordinate 10,698,118 of NW_004524655.1, read as the reverse complement.
CACCACACCCAGTCTCTGAATTTCCTTTATATATGACATTAGTTGTATCCCACAAGGTTTTATTTAGTGGTCTTACTACTCTTTAGTTCCAAATTTCATCTAGTTTCTAATTTGAGACTCTATAATTAGGAGCATATTTATTTATTTCCAAATATATGAGTCATATCTTTGTTATTTTTTTTCCTTTTTTTTTTTTTTTTTTTTTTCCCTTTCCAGAACTGGGGATTGAACTCAGGCACTTGTGCTTTCCAGGGAAGCACTTATCCACTGAGCCATCTCCCCAGCCCCTCATATCTTTGTTATTGATTTCAGTATTTTGCCCATAGAATGTATAGAAAATTATTTTGTTGGTTTAAAATTCGTTTACGGATTCTTTGTAGCCCAATGTATAGTCCATGTCTTAATCTATTCAGTCTGCTATAGCAAAATCCCCATAGATTTGAAGGCTTATCAACAACTGAAAGTTTATTTCTCACAGTTCTGGAGGTTGTAAAGAACAAGGTCAAGGAACTAGCAGATTTAGTGTACTCCCGGATGGCGCATGCGTGACATGTCCTTACATGGTAGAAGGGGCATTAATCCCATTTGGGACCTAATTGCTTCCAGAGACCCTACTTTTTAACATCATCACACTGGTGATTAGATTTTGACAGAGGAATTTGCAGGGGATTAAAATATTCCGACATGGCCCCAAGGTGGCTGGTACTGAGAGGAGAAACAAGGAGAAGTCTCCACAGAAGGAAACCCTTAGCCCTGGTTCACAGATGGGTCTTCACCGCACCTGGTAATGCCAGTGTGTGGCCCCCCACAGCCCTGCAGCACCACGCAAGCATGATCCCAAGGAACTGCACTCAAGTACAGCTTCCCAGGAGCAGAAGACTGGTAGGCGGACAGCTCATTGCTAAAACAGTCTGTGTGAAAAGATGACAGAAATACAGATCTCCAGTAACTCATGAGGAATCGCCAGCAGTTTGCCTAGATGGTCAGGGGCTCAGAACGATCAAAGATCCAGATTTGAAAATGAATGACAAAGAAGCGTGAAAAGAGGTTCTAGGACCAGGCATCTCCAAACAGACACCAGAAGGAGGTCCTTATAGCCCATGGCAGTGTTCGCCAAATGGCATGTCAACACTACACAGAGGAAGCCTCCGCAGCCAAAATGACACACTCCACGGATATAAGGCAACCTCTTTTCCCAGGCAGCCCGGTGCTTGTCCAGTGTGCTCGGGACACAGGGGCCCGCTATGGCGGCATGCACAGAGGCTGTGTCCGAGCACCTAGTAGAGTCTTTCCCTTACCAAGACTGACCTGGTTATTGGTGATAACAAGCGGCTGATCCGCCAAGAGCAGAGATCAACCCTGAGACACCTACGAGCTCTGGGCACCACGCAGGCACCTGGTGCTGGGTTGATTCCTTTACACTCTTTCTACCCCGTAAGGCGCACAAATCCCAGATGTGGATTTGTCTTCCCCGGCTAGACTGCTTCTCTCACCCATGGCTTCTGGAAACACTATAGCTTCATCATGGCAGCCCTCACAAGGGACTCATTCCACTGAAGAAGGGCAGCCTGGAAGGAACCGGCCTTACCACATTCCCAGCACCCAGAAGCAGCCAGCCTTGTCAAAAGTGAAGTGCTCACTGAAGGCTCAGCTCACTGATGGCACAAACTGCGAAATAGCACCCTAAAATATGGGTCCTGACTTACAGGATACAGTTTATGCTTGGAGTCAAAGACCAGTGAACTATGTGTTTTAAGGATTCCCAGAACTCGTTTCAATCAGGAATAATTAAGACAGACACAGAAATAACTGGAATAAAGAAAGACATTAGTTTTATTCATAGATCTTGAGGAAAAGAGACAAACCATGCCACGCAGGGCCACAGAGAGAAGCAACAGGGTGAATCAGGAAGTGAGGAATACGGCAAATCAAGGGGAACAGATATGATTTGCTAGTCTGCATAGCTGCCCTGGACTGTGAGGTCTAGTGGCAACCAGGGCACTGGGCACTGCCGCTGGAGTGATCAAGCCCGTGCAGAGTGACCCAGAGCGGGAGTCTAATAAAGGCAGTACTGAGGGGCACGGGACCTACAAAGCTTGGCTTGTGTATGAAAGGTAGCCTGCTTTTTATCCCTGGGTATTTGCCAACCTGAGAGACAATCCCTCCAGGTTCAGCAGAGCTCCTGATGTCAAAGCATGGAAAAACATAAAAGGAAAATTCGCGGTTACTGCCACATGTGTTCTCCCAGGAGCCAGGACACAGGATCAGGAAGACAAGGGACAGACGCAACAATAGCTTCGTTCATGCCAAAATCTCATCATGCAGTCAGATAATATTTGCTTTCTGTCCCAGAAACCCTAAGCTCCAAAGCTTTGGCGATCTTAGTTCTCCAGAGCAAAATGTTGCCACCAGGGGACCCAACAATGGTTCCACTGTTTTGGGACCAGCAATCAGAAAAGAGGGGCTATTCTGCCGGTGCCAGGGACCAATCCTGATTACCAAGAGGAAAGTGGGTGGCTGCCTCACGGAGGGAAACTTGATCTACAGCCCGGAGTACTAAACCAGTTAGTACTTTTCATAACCAGATGCTTCAAGAATGAAGGTTTAGGTCTCCTTCCCACAAGTAAAGATCTATATAACCAGCTAAGGAACTAGCTGAAAAGCAAATACAGCTGATGAAATAAACCACGGATAGGGTTTTTCCCCCTGAAACCCATTTGAAATTTAATTCTCATTTATGATATTAAGAGGTGGGACCTTTAAAAGGTGATTAGGGCTCTGCCCTCACAAATTAATCCCAGGACCAACGGATTAGTGTGCTAACGTACTGTCTCAGAGTTGTGTTGCCACAGAAACCAGTTTGGCTAGGTCTCAAGCACATCTCCTATCTCTTGCCATGTGACACCCTACCCCTAAGGACTCGATGCGGCCTCTTAACCTTGGACCAGAACCATGAGCCAAAAGAAATCTCTTTTCATTATAACTTACCTGGTCTTTGGTAGTGTGTTATTTGCAAGAAAAGTCAAAGTAAAGACACTAGGGTTACCAGATTGTATTAACAAAAATATAGGTACCTGGTAAAACTTGAATTCTGGGTAAACAACCAATAGTACTTTTAGCATAAGTTCGTCCTATGTAATATTTGGGATATATTTATATTTTTAAAGTAGTTTATTGTCTGAGTTTCCTATGTTTTATCTGAAAACCTTATTAATGACCAGTTAAAACAAAAGTATGATAGCAATTGCATTTTTCTTTGTTCATCATGTTTGCTTTTTATTTCTTCTTAGCATTATTATTTTACTTACATGTGAAAAGAATATTCAGTGGAACTATGACCAAATTTGAGGAGTAATGAATATTGCTAGCTGTATAGGAAACGGATCTTGGGAGCTTGTGTCTTTGGGTTTTGGGGAGATGGGAAAATTTCCTTGTTTGTATAGAAGATAACCATCTTGCTAGATGAAAACGCAGAGTTGCTTTTAAGTTTCTAAAAATTCGAATGTGTATAGCAAGATAAATATAGAAGTTGAGTAGCAAAACAGATGGACTAAATGAATTATCCATTTAGCAGCAGCTCCAAATCCGCCCTTCCTTGCCTCGCCCTAGGAACCTGAGGTGAACCGGTTTCCCTTTGCCAGCTAGTGCAATGCTCTATTTCACCAGCGGAGGGTGCTAGAGGAACCCTGCAAAATGGTACCTCCCTTCTATTTTTTTTAAAATGATTTGTTCTTTTTTTTTTGTTTTTATTTGTGTGTGTGTGTGTGTGTGTGTGTGTGTGTGTGTGTGTCCAGCTCAGCCCACCAGGGGGCGGGGCTGCCTGGCATGTGGTGCTGGGGGATTGAACTGCGGTCCCTGTGGTTTTGCTGAGCTTGTTCTAAGCAGGTGCTTTAGACCACTGAGCCATCTCACCAGCCCCTCCCTTCTATTTTGCCGTATCTTTTACAAGCACTACAGGAGCCCATACTGTAGCTTGGCTTTTGGATGGCCGGGTCACACCTCACCAGCCTTGACTGGCCAGCTAGAGCTCAGCACTCAAGGGCCATTCTGACCACCTGGCAAGCACTTCTGTGGTCCCTCTAGCCGCTCTACCCACCCCCACGCCCACCCACCTCCGCAAACGACCAGCTCCAGTCTTCTTCACCTTCCAACAAGGAAACCAAATTCTGGCTCTTGCTCTCTGTAGTTGTCCGCATTACCCAGCCTCCTCACACACACACACACACACACACACACACACACACACACACCTCCATTTCCCTCCTCAACAATTATTCATTCATTCATTCTTCATTCATTCTAATAAGATTTTTTTTTTTCAGAACCAGGGATTGAACTCAGACCCTTGCATTTGCCAGGGAAGTGTTTATTTCCACTGAGCCATCTCCCCGGCCCTTACTAATTGCTTACTGCATACATATCGTGTTCTGGTAAGCATTTGTAGGCAAGTTTTTGTACAGAAATATGTTGTCTTTGGGGCAAACACGTTGGGGTGAGGCCTCCACTTGGGTGTTTTACTCTGGCCTATTTACAGAGTGACTCAGAAAGCTGCTCGTTTTGAGTGGGGCCCACAACGGGAAAAGGCTTTTTGCTGCTACAAGTAATGTAGCAGTTAGCAATTACTGCTCTTCTAATAATAATGCCCACAGGTGGAACTGCTGGTCACAGAGTAAGCACACTTTGAGCTTCGTTGCTCTCCAGGGCAGCGGCCCTAATTTATACCCCTCAGTAGTACATGGGTTCTAGTTCCCTAAGCATTTACCAGGCTTAACGTTATCAGGCCTTGCCACTGTGACCACCTGGTTCTTCCTGCACCTGATACCCCATAACTGTTATAAATAATGCAATTAAAAGAAGAACATGTGTGTCAGAGGGCAGGTAACCCTTCACCACATCTACCTCTTCCAACTGGGTCGATGATAGAGCCTTCACTCTTGGTTGTTTTTTTTTTTTAATTTTATTAATGTATTTACATATTTATTTGGTACAGGGTCTCGCTGTGCAACTTGGACTCATAGTGCTCCTCCTGCCTTAGCCTCCACAGTGCTTGGATTACAGGCCTACATCACCACCCCTGGTTTTGGTGGCCAGCACGGTGTGCCCGGGATCCTACGGCCAGCATGGCATACAGGGCCGGTTATCGAAGCTGGGTCTTTGTGCTTGCCAGGCAGGTGCTTAGACCGCTGAGCTCTCTCCAGCCCCAATCCTTGCTTTCTTTAATGCACTGCTCCACTGTTTCTCTTGCTCCTTTTTCTTCTGCTGATAACACAACCCCAGGACATCCCTGAAGGACAGTAGTGAAGAAAAATTGTTACAGTGGGCAGAAATCTGGGCAGTGCACATGGTAGTACCTTTTGTCTGGAAGGAAAGATGGCCAGATGTGTGACTCAATACTGATCCGTGGGCAATGGCCTGTGATCTGGCCAGATGATCAGGAACTTGGAGGGCACACGACTGGAAAATTGGTGGCAAAGATATTTGGGGACTAGACTTCTCGTGCTTACTTCAGCAGCATATATGCTAAAAACAAATGAATAAACCTCTCCATATGGGCAAAGGATATAAAAATTCTTGTATCCCACATAAACACTTACCGAAAAGTGACCTCAGCAGGAGAGGACTTTATCAACTGGACAAGACGACCCATTCTGTAACGGTGTTGGGCCTCTTCCTTCAGCTGCCCTTGTCATTCCCCAGTGGGCTCAGGAATAGTGGTCACAGTGGCAGGGATGCAGGTTAGGCATGGGCTCAACGACATGGCCTTCCATTCACTACGGCTGATCTAGCTGCAGCCCCCACTGAGTACCCAATAGGCCAGCAGCAGAAACCGAGACTGAACCCCCAATACGATGCTGTCCTCGTTGGCCTGCAACCGGGGGGCAGACGGATCATGCTGAACTACCTCCATCATGAGAAGCACAGGGTTCTGTCTTCACTGGTCCACACTTATTCTGGATATGCCTTTGGATTCCCTGCAAAGTAACTCTTCTACCAAAACTACCATCCATGCACACACAGAATGCGCTGTCCGCCCTTGTGCAATTCCACGTAACATTGCCTCCCGACTAAGGAACGTATTTTACAGCAGAAGAAGCAAGGCAATGGGCACATGCTCATGGAAGTCACTGGTCTCACCATGTTCCTCACCCTCCAGAAGCAGCTGGATTGATACAAAGGGGGAATAGTCCTTTGAGAACACAGTTATCATGCCAATTGGGGGGCAGTAGCTGGAAGGGCCGGGACAAGGTTCTTGAGAGGGCTGTACATACTCCAAGTCAGCCCCCACTCTGTGGTACGGCGTGTTCCATAGCCAGGATTCACAAATCCATGAGTCAAGAGGTGGGAGTAGGAATGGCACCACTCACCATTACCCCTAAGGATCCACTAGCAAAGTTTTTGCTACCTGGTTCCATAACTTCATGCTCTGTGGGCTTAGAGGCTTAGTTCCAGGGGAAAGCTTATACCAGGAAGTACAATCATGATGCCTTTAAATTGGAAGCTAAGGCCTCTCCCTGGTCATTTTGGCCTCCTCGTGCCTGTCAGAGAGCAAGCTAGAAAAGGAGTTGCAGTGTTGGCAGGGGCAATAGAACCAGACTATGAAGTAGAAATGGTACTACTGCTCCACCATGGGGGAAAGGAGGGCCTTACCTGGAGTGGAGGAGATCCCGCAGGGCGCCTTCTAGTACTACTGTGCTCTGTACGGTGGATTAACAAACAGTCAGCTTATAACATCCAGCTGAACTGAGCATGATGCCGGGTGTGGAGGGCCCCTGAGGATTGTTGCCAACAGCATAAAAAGAGAACTGGAGGAGAAGACGGGGTGCTATTGGTCCTCCTGGAGAAGCTTGTCATATGGCTCTCCTGAGCAGAACTTGGCTGTTTTCATCATTGGAGGAGCTCGGGTCCTCACTGTCACTGAGGATGGCTGCAGTGCTCTTTGGGAGAGCTCTGGCCCTTACTCTGAGCTTCGCTTCCTGTCTCCAGTGCAGATCCCTCGGCCTCCTGGCACACATCCTTCATCCTACTGGCTCAGACTTTCTAGCTTCCCTGTGGACCTTTGGGCTTCCCCAGTGCGGATCCTTGATACAGACTTATATGGATGTCGCCCTGGGCTCTAGGTCTTCAGCTAGACTCATGCAGGACATTGCCATGAAGATCCAGGCCCTTAGCTGGCTTCTTTGGGTCTCTGGTGTGTGGACAGACCTCCCCCATTCTTTTTTGCATTTGACTCTTCAGGTGAATATTATAAAATAACCTTATAAATTATGTGTCCTAAATTTATTCTCTTGTAAGCCCTGACTACAACTCCCTATTATTATATTAAAGTCAATGGGAAACTACAACAAGCCATTCCAGGCAAAATAACAAATGGTCCAAAACCTTCAGGAGTGAGAGTATTGGTGACCCCACAAGGAAAGAACCAAGACCCGCTAAAGGCCAAGGGAATACAGAGGGGGTATCAGGGAAGGTAGTTCTAAATACCAGCTCTGACCCCGTGACAAGCATTGTAATTGTAACAGTTGTCTCTTAATAAAGCATTAATGTGGAATAATGCTGATAGATATTAGTTTTTAAGTATTATTACACTTGTGTGATATTAAGGCTTCATTACACAGATTTCTTATGTCATGCAATACTGCTACATTTTAAACCATGTAGATAAATAGAAACCAAGGGAATTTTAAACTTTGAGAAGCCACATTTTTTTCATGCAAATGTATTGGGATACTGTGCTTTCAAATAAATTATTAATTTTTTACTCATAGGTGTGATTTTCCTTTCCTATTTGTTTTTTGTTTGTTTGTTCTGTTTTTGTTTTTGTTTTTGTTTATGGAACCAGGGATTGAACTCAGGTTCTTGCGCCTGCCAGGGAAGCGCTTATTCCACTGAGCCATCTCCCCAACCCTTCTTATTTTTTTTTAGATATTTTAGTCATTGATTAGTATTAAATGCAATTTTTAGAGTACAGATTGATGATTAAATAAGATTTTGGAATAAAGCGAGAGAAATTGAAGGGAATTGTTGTCAAGCACGGATACCCACAAGTTTTAGAGACCTGTTTTGTCAGGTTATTTAGTCAAGCATTGTGGTTTTAATTTTGATTTTTTAAGAGAATAAAAAATAATTTTAGAGGTAAGAACTTTAAACTGGTTTTTTTTTGTTGTTGTTGTTGTTTGTTTGTTTGTTTGTTTAGGTACCAGGGATCAAACTCAGGACCTTGTGCTTGCTAGGCAGGCATTTATGCCATTGAGCTAGCTCCCTGGCCCAATAAAAAATTGTTTTAAAAAAAATTAGAAATTATACCAAATTCATTAAACAAAATAATAGGAATTTAACTTCGAATACTTGTGTCTGGTGTGAAAATGAGTGCGGTAGGAATTGTATACATAGAATTGTTGTATTAGTATAAATCTGAGTAGATCAAGGCATGTAGTTCCTTACAAATCTGCTCCTGGAGACTTTTAAAGGTTCTACCTGACCTTCCTCTTCCTCTTCTCTTCCTTCTCCTTCTCCTCCTTCCTCTCTTTCTCCCCTCCCTCTCTCCTTCTCCCTCTCTCCTTCTTCCTCTCTTGAGACATGATTTGACTGTGTAGCCCAGCTAGTCTTGAACATACTACATACCTGCAGCCCAGGCTGACCTCAAGCTTTAGATCCTTCTGCTTCAGCCTCCAGAGTGTTGGGGTTACAGTGTGCATGACCATGCCCAGCTCTGGTCTACCTCTTACTAGCTCATAACGGAGATTAAATTTTAACATAACTGGGGCTGGGAAGATGGCTCAGTAGAATAAGTGCTTTCCTGGCAAGCGCAAGGGCCTGAGTTCAATCCCTGGTTCAGAAAGAAAAGAAAAGAAATGTATGGGGGCCTGCCTATTAGCTCAGGTGTTTAAGTGCCTGCTGAAACAAAGCAGTCGGGCTCAGGATGCTGTGGTTTGATCCCCTCATCCTCAAGCCAAACCAGACCTACCCCGAAGGCATCGGGGGGGGGGGGGGATTGACAAAACATAATTTTTGGGCAGAACAAGAGAAAAAGAACCTTTGGTCATTATCCCTCGTGAGTTGATGCGAGCGGCCTCCAGCACCCCTCTGCTCTTTTTGAAGCATCTACTTCCCCACGCAACTACTTGAGTGGACAGCGACACCTAGTGGCAAAGACAAGCAAATCGCAGACCATGTAGATAGAGAAGGGCCCAGTTTAAAAACAAGTGTCCCCTTTCAAGCTAGCAAAGGGTTAGGAGACTGTAGTGGTTGATTAATTAATTGCCAACTTGAGTGAGTAAAGTTTGTCTTCTGTCTCAACTTTGATTGACACAATAACATAGCATCAAAAGATGGCCTGGAAACAAGAGCTACCTCCAAACAGTTGCAAAACTTTACCTAAGACTAAAACCAAAATGAAAATGCCAGGCCAGGTAGATAGCTCAGTGGTCTAAGTGCTTTCCTGGCGAGCACAAGGACCAGGGTTCAATCCCCAGTACCGTATGCCCTGCTGGCCATGGAAACCGGGACTGATGATGCATGCCTGGGAGGCTGAGACAGGAGGATCACTACAAGTCCAAGCTGCTTAGTGAGACCCTGTACCAGAGAAAGAAAGAAAGAAAGAAAGAAAGAAAGAAAGAAAGAAAGATTGATTGATTCAATCCCCAGTTCTGCAAAGAAAAAAAAAAAGAAAGAAAGAAAGAAAGAAAGAAAGAAAGAAAGAAAGACAAACAAAAGAAGTGGGAGACAAAGAATGGGAGGCTTCATGAGGGAAGTAGTTTGATTTATATAGATATACTTTACCCAATTATGGCCCCCTTTCACTAAGTGAAACCTAAAAGAGAATTAGGAGAAAGAAAGAGATTATTAATTCAAGTATAAACTCTCAACTATGAATATAAATCCTTTACCATTGTGGTCTTTATCAAAGACTTCTTAAGGAGGGGCTGGTGAGATGGCTCAGTGGTCTAAAGCACCTACTTAGAACAAGCTAAGCAAAGCACAGGGACCGCGGTTCAATCCCCCAGCACCACATGCCAGCCAGCCCCACCTCCTGGTGGGTTGAGCTGGCCACACACAAAAATAAATAAATAAATAAATAAATAAATAAATAAATAAATAAATAAATAAATAATTTTTTTTAAAAAAAAAGTCAACACTCTAAAAAAAAAAGACTTCTTAAGGAAATTGCCTCCTGGAGAACACAGTGCAGTGTCTTGCAGCTGGCTGGCTCAAGGCTTTGGAATTCGCCTTTTCCATTCTATTCTACACCATCCGGATTCAAATGCATGGAGAGCCAGGCATTGGGTCTTGCAGAATACAGAGAGGCGACTGACACAGCAGATGACACAGGTGAGCGCTATGACTGATCAGGGCAATTGTTCGCCAGTCCAATGCAAGTCAGTCAAATTGGATGGGAGAGCCATTGGGCTGGATAAATGGAGGCAGCTTTCTTTGGTAGGGCCACCTGGGGAGGGGCAAAGCTTGGGCACAGACACTCTCCCTCCCCTGTGCAACAAGCAACACACAGTACAAGGTCTACCGGGAATAGCGAGAATCCATCCAGAATAGCTGTTACTGAACCCTACCCAGCAGTCTATAACAGAAATCAAGACTTCCTGGTGAACTCAGAAGGTCTTAACACTTGAAATCAAAAAACACTTTCACAAATGCCTCTAGACTAGCTCTAATTAAAAAAATGATAGGCTGTGTCCTTTGCTTTTTCTATAGGTTCCATATAGTGAGAGGGAGGTCAGCCACTCCGCTCACTATCTTTTTAAATACAGCATTACTCTGTGTCCAAGTTTCTTAGAAAAAGAACCTTCCTGTCATCCACACCCCTTAGATGTTTTAGAGTGCAAAGAGTCTGGCTGCAGGGATGGCCACGCTCGGGATGGACACACGCTTTGAAGCTCAAGGGCCCTAGTGTCATATTTTTCAAATATGACCATTTTAGGCCCCCTCATATGGGTAACTTCTTGGAAAGTGGGAAGGCAGTGGAGATGTGGCCTGCAGCAATTAAAGACCAACATTTCAGGATGGACTATTCCCAAGGAGGTTGATTTTTTTTTTCTAAATGATCCTTCACAGATAAGATAAAAAATGAATCCCTGGACTGATCACCCAGTTAGGCTAAGTGGGCCCCAGAATGCAGGGCATGGGTTTGAGTTTATAAGCTTCTGGTTGAGCCGCAGGACAATATACCAATGCGACATCTGTAACTGGATGACCCCAGTACTGATGCCCTTGCGCTAGAAAGGCATTATCCAGTAAGAATAACTGGTTGCAAATCATTAAGATGACCCCCTCATCCCTCATTTAGATAAAGAAAAAACACCCTGACCTAGCAGTAACCCCAAAGAGGAGGGAGGGATATGAATGATTTATGCACTTTAAAGGTCCAGTTGTAAAACAGTGAGACCAAAACCAGACTCCAGGTGATGTTTTCACTGCCTAGCAAAACTGGGAGAGAAGTATGTTAAGATGCCCCAGCATCTTTATAGTTACCACTCAAATTTTCTGTGGTTAGTGCATAGCCTAAAACCATGATGGTAACCTTGAAGACTGCCCGGAAGGAATACAGAACTACAGACCAGGGCGGTGCTACCTTGAAGACTCTCACGTGGAGCCCAGAGCTGACTCATCACTCAGGAAATGCCGGAAAGCAGCAACTTGTGGCTGGACAGCCAGGCCAAGCCAAACCCTTAGCTAACAAGCTCCAAGTCTGGTTCTTGGCAAAGGACAGTCACTCACCGGATCGAAAATCACCTTATCAAAGATGAAGCGGCATCAAGCTACAGCAAACCCCCTTCTCCACCAGAGGGAGCCTGAAGCCACCAAACACAACCCAAGCCCCAAGTGTTCTGCACAAAATTGGCCACCAGGCGACGTGCGTGCAGGCCGAGAGCTGGTAAGGAAATTAGTTTTCTGCATCTCTGTGTCCTTTGATTAGGGGGAAAGTATAAATCCAATCCTAAAAGGAAACAGCCTGTTTGTTTGCATTGGTGGTCAGCTGAGCTGTGGGTGCTTGTCAACCCTGAAGATTCAGGAAAATTAAAATTCAAGATAACAAGAGTTTTATTCAATTTTGCTAAAGTGGCTACCGAAACAACAAAAAAAGGGTTTTTGTTGTTGTTCTTGTTCTTATTGTTGTTGTTGTTCTTGTTCTTGTTGTTGTTGTAGTTCAGGCTGACCTGGAACTAACTCACCATGTAGCCCAAGCTAGGCTCAAACTTACAGCAATCTTTCTGCCTCAGTTTCCCAAGTGCTGAGATCACAAGTACACATCACCACACTCAGCTAATTTTTTTCTTTTCTGTTTTTTCTTTTTTGAAAGTTGTTTTAATTTTAAAAGAAGATAGCAGCCTTGACTCACTGGTGCTTCTGTTCTCAGGTCTTCCGGCCGTGGTAGGTAATGTAAGCGTGCAGCCTGGGAACCACGTGTAAAGTTTCAAAACCTTTGAGAAGACTAGGAGGAGTTCCGTTGCCAGCACTACACTAATGTGTTGGGGTTGTGTAAAATTGTAAGATAGGACTCTTCATACATTCATCTGTATCTGAAAATAGTCTTAAGGGCATACAACAAATAAAGAAATATATTCAAGAAAACTTACTAAAACTTAATGCAGGGGTAGGGAGAGTCTAGACATTTTAACTCCAGGTTGCTCTCTTCTTCCCCAGTTGGTCTTCCCATTGTAACAGGATTTCTACTCGAGGTGGAGCCAGGACACCCTCTCCACACAGCTCCAAGCAAGGGCTATGGCATCTTCCCAAAAGGAACAATCCATCACTGTTTGCTTTTTCATTCCAGCTACCAGTAGCAGAGCCCAAATTCCAAGTGATTGGGCCAATAGATTGAGACTTTCTTCTTTCACTCAGTCCCATTTATGGGATACAGGCTCTGGCTTGGGCACGGCATACTGAGAATCCTGAAACACCCACGAAGCAAAGGTCTCAGGCCATAAGAAGCAAGCTGAGACTATCACAGCACAAATGCGCATGCGCATGTGCGTGAGCGCATGCACGCGCATGCGCATACACCCACTCACCAAGCACCCGCTTCCTAAAGCAAGAGTATTTTTTGGAAAAGTTGCCACTGTCTCTATGCCATTCTGGAACCATAGCTTAGAATGTTTCCCAAAGAAAAAATAACAGATAAAACAGTGCTTCAAAGCCCATCCTAAATAGAATTTATTTCAACAGAATACAAAGACGTTCAAACCTAAAGGTACTCGTGAATGAACTGACCTTGTAGTGAAAAGCAATTAAAAGAAGGCCGGTTGCTTCAAGAATAATATAAGCCAGTATATCAGAAAGAACCTGGAAAAGAGACTGCTGAGAAGAGCCCTCCTGAAGTCAGAACAACCCTGAAATGCTAATTTCAGAGACTCTACCTACTAAGGAACCTGAAATCAACTGGAGCATCTCCTCAATAAAGATCAGAAAAAGCAACTAGAGATTCTATCCAGATTAACCCTTCTGCCTGGAACAATTTAAAAACCAACACAAAGATATAAAAATGTATTTCAGGGCTGGCCAAATAACTCAGTGGATTGAAGTGCCTTCAAGCAGATGCAAAGGCTGAGAGTTCGATCCCCGGGCCGGCTGTCCCGGCCCCGTCCCGAGGGCGCGCTGAGCTGGTCATTGAGACCGGACATGGTGGTGTGCACCTGTAATCCCAGCTCTTGGGAGGCTGTAAATAGGAGAATCACTATGAGTCCAATGTAGTAGCGAGACCCTAAACACCCTATAGACCCTTCCCTAAAATACAGAAGGAAAAAAAAGTCTTCTATGTTGCCGGACATCAGGCAATGAAAGACAGTAGAGAAGGGGAAAAGGAGGAGCCCTACAATTACCCCAGATTACTGCATGGGAAATTTCCAGGCTGGGGCTCAGGGAGCAGAGAATGTGGAGAACCAGTGGCCGCCTCACTGAAGAAAAAGAGCTGTTCAGGACCCCGGGCAGCTGGAGGAGGAGCCAAAGAGAAGAACCTCGCATCTGCTCCAATACGGGCCTAAGCAATCTGACAAATGATACCTTCTGTTAGTTGCACGAACTATCATCCTGTATTTAGGTGTGTTGTACTTATTTTTGTCCTGTATTACCAAGCGTTTCCTAGCATACTAATCAGTTTTGCCCTCTCGTCGTCTTCTAAACTTCACTTGGTATCTCTTAAAGCAGGCCTTATTCTTGACAACCTTAGCAAAATCCATCCTGTGTGTCATCCTTGCGCAGGGGCCATGCTAATCTTCTCTATATCGTTCCAGTTGTAGCATATGTGCTGCCGAAGCAAGCACCATCCGTGTAATATAGACCCGCGTCCACAGTCCTTCATGGACCTGCGAGCCCAGCTGCACCACAGGGGGAGAAAAAGGAGGACAGCAATCTGCTTCAAGTATTCTGATTAGCAATCACATGCACATGAAGAAACTACGGGAAGCCATGGGAGGGGGGACAATGCACAAAGATTAAAGAGAACAATCCCAGAAGAAAACTCAGGGCTGAACATAATGCCTAATCTCATCATCAAACCTGAAACCCTCACAATTGGTGGAGCACTAGAGTGCTCAGAAGCACGTGTAGATTTACAGTGCTCCCATCACCTCAAGTAAAAATAAATAAATCTTAACAACCTGCAATAAATTCAATTGCTCCCAAATCACTGAAACATGTATCAGAACAAAACTCAAGAATAACCTATAAGAAAATAAAAAATACCCAGCCCTAGCAAGATAAAGTTCACCCTATCTGGCATTTAGGCACCAATCACCAGGCATGACAACAATGGGAAAATATAATCTATAATAAGAAGAACATAAGCCAACCAAAACTGATTCAGAATTGACACAGATTTTAAAAATAAATAGCAAGGGGCTGCAGAGATAGCTCAGCGGTCTAAGTGCCTGCCTATGCAAGTGCAAACACCTGGGTTCAATCCCCAGAACCACGTGCGGTGCCAGCCCTGCCCCATGTGTGTGGAGCTGGTCACCAAGACCCGGTGTGGTAGAACATGCCTGTAATCCCAGCACTAGAGAGGCTAAAAACAGGAGGATCACTACGAGTCCCAGCACCTTAGTGAGACCCTGTACCAAATACATAAATTAAATTTTTTTAAATGAAAACAAATATCAAGAATTACAATGCATGTGGAGATAGATAGATAGATAGATAGATAGATAGATAGATAGATAGATTAGAGATTGATGACAGATTATAAATTGCAGAAGAAAACATTAGAAAACTTGAAGACATAGCGCCTTAGTCACTTATCACTAGGACAAGCACTGAACATCCACAGTTCCAAGGAGAAAAAGTTTGGGCTCATAGATTTTAGAGACCTCAGTCCATAGTAAGCTGGCTCCAAGGCAGGAAGGCCATGCTGGAAGTGTTTGTTGGAGGAAAGCTGCTCCTGTCATGGCAGCCAGGAAGGGAGTCAGACCCGTCCAGGTCGTGTCCCCACTGACCTGCATCTTCCAACCAGACCTCATCTCCTAGCAGCATGTTCAACCCATGGCGGAAACACAATGCCTCCCTGACCCAGTCACCTTCCAAAAGGCCCACCTCTGGGTGGGATCATTCTTGATCTAGTAGTGCTAGAAGCTACCCAAAATCAACAGTGAAAAGACTAGAAAAAAAAAAAATCAATGAATAGAACACTGATGATTCCTATGAGATGCCTTCAAATGGTAAAATATTCACTTCCATGGAGTCCCTGAGAGAGAGGAAGAAGGAATTGAAGAAATTACTGGAAGAAAATTTTAATTTGATGAATACTGTGGTAGGTTGCCAACTGGGGGTCAACTTGTTACACCCAGCTGAACTGAACCAGCGTGGTGGTGGGTGTGGGAGGCCCACCTGAGGATTGTTGCCAGGAGCAGAAGACGCAGAACTAGAGAGGCTGTCGGAGAGGCCATGAGGGAGGAAGCTGTTGGAGCTGCTGGAAGCTGCTGGTTCTCTAAGGCTATTCTACCGAGAGACCTGTCATGCTAGCTTTGCTAGTGAACTTGATTGCTCTCATCAGAGCAGGAGCTCTGGACCTTGCTGTCACTGAGGATGGCTGCAGTTCACTTTGGGGGAGCTCTAGTCCTCACCTTGAGCATCACTTTCTGGCTCCAGAGGGGAAGATGATGCACGGCTCAGTCTCCTGGAGAAGCTTGTCCCATTGACCTTCCTCATGGGAACTCGGCTATTCTCATCCTCAGAGGAGCTCGGGATCTCACTGTTCCTGAGGAAGGCTATGGTATCTTTTGGGGGAGCTCTGATACTTACCTTGAGCGTTGCTTCCTGGCTCTGGTTCAGATCCCTCAGCCTGCTGGCACAGATCCTTCATCCCACTGGCACAGACTTTCTAGCGTCCACCACTGACCTTTGGGCCTTCCCAGTGCAGATCCATGAAGTGGGGCTGCATGAGACATTGTCCTGGGCTCTAGGCCTTCAGTTAAACTCATGAGGGGCATTGTTACGAGCTCTAGGGCTTCAGCTGGATTCACACAGGACATTACTGTGGAATCCAGGCCCTCAGTTGGAGTCTTTGATCTTTAATGTATGGACAGATTTCCTACACTCATTGTATATGATTCTTTGGTGATTCATTATAAAATAACTTTATAGAATATATCCTGTATTATATATTGTTCACCTTGCAAAAACTCCAAACTATGACAAATACTGGACACCACAGTTTTAAAAAGTTCAAGGTACCGTAATCACAGAAACATGAACAAAACTATATGGAGGCAGATCATAAGCATCAACAATGTCATAAACAAAAAATGAAAACTGTCATAAAACTTAAGAAATTTTAAAATGACCAAAAGAAAAAAATTCATCTACACAGAAACAAGGATAAGAATGCTACAGATTTCTCATAGAAACACTGCAAACTAGACAACGCTGCAACATCTTTCAAGCCCTGGACTTTTAAAAGAGGCTTCACTCCACAGTTCTTCACCTAGCAAAATTATCTACCAGGAAAGAAGGCTAAGTACAGGCTGCTCAGCTGTACAGCAGCACCAGGAAACACATCACCAGACTTGCACTACAAGAAATCACAACAGAAGTCATTCAAGCAGGAATCGACCTCGGATGGAAATCTGGATCCACATAAGGGAATAATAAAATATCTATGTGAGTAAGTATAAAGACTTTTTCTTTATTATGTAAACCTCTTTAAAGGACATTGATCTGTTTCAATGAGAAACAATAACATTTTTGAACTAAAATTCAATCATTATAATGAAAGTCTAGTGCCATGGATGACCAGAGTCTTACAAGGGCTAGGAGGTGAGAACTGCTAGCATGCCATTCTGAAGCTCTGCTAACATGTGAATGAAACCTCACTTGAAGGTAAATTAGACTACGGTGAAAATGTGCACCATAAAGCCTAAAACAACTATGGAAAATGAGTTACAGCTAATAAGCTAAAAAAGGAGGTAAAATGAAAGCATCATCCACATAGTCCATTTAATACAAAACAATGAAGAAAAAGAAACAAACATAAGATGCAGACAGAAGGGCCAGCCAAATAGCTCAGTGGATTAAAGCACCTGCAAGTGGGCGCAGGGGCTGGAGGTTCAACCCCTGGGCCTGCCATGCTATCCCTGCCTCCGGGGCGCACTAAGCTGGTGATTGATGGTGGCGCATGCCTGTAATCCCAGCTCTTGGGAGGCTGTAAACGGGTGAATCATTATGAGTCCGACCTAGTAGTGAGACCCTCAACACCCTGTAGACCCTTCCCTAGAATACAAAAAAGAAAGATGCAGACAGAAAATAAATACCGTAATCATATATTTACACAAATAATGCTAATACTCATTAAATTTAATGACCTAAGAAGGCTGAGGCAAGAGGGTTACAAGTTTGAGCCCAGCCTGGATGTCTTAGTGACTTCATGAGACTAGTGACTTAATGAGACTATCTCAAACTAAAATGTAACAACATTTAAAAGGGTAAGGATATGGCTCAGTGTGAAAACCCTAGGTTCAAACCCCAGTACCGAAAAGGGAAATAATCTCATTACCTTTTAGGGACATCTACTTGCATTTATTTATTTATTTATTTGTTTATTATGTATTTGGTACAGAATCTCACTACACAGCTCAGACTCGTAGTGATCCTCCTGTCTTCAGCCTCCCTAGTGCTGGGATTGCAGGCATGCGCCACGACACCTGGTTTCCATGGCCAGCTCAGTGCACCCGGGGGCATGGCTGGCACAGCATGTGGTGCTGGGAATGAAACCCCATCCCTGCGCTTGCCTGAGCAGGCACTTAGTCCACTGAGCTATCTCGCCATCCCCTCTACTTGCATTTAGAGTGAACTCAACTTTGTACAGGCCTGGAAGGCCCTGTATCACCCCTGATCTCACCTCCTACTGCCCATAGCAGCCTCATCTTCTAACCCCACTGTTCCTCGAATACACCAAGAACTGAAGTCTCCTTGCCTCTGCCTATCTGTTCCTTGCCCACAAGTCACCTGCTCAGGGAAGCCTGCCCAGACCTCTGCTCCTCCTGGGTTCCTGGAGGGCACACACATCTCTGCTCTGGCCCAGCCCTGGCTGCTGGTCACTTACGCACATCTCTCCCTGGGCTGGGCCCTGTGCTGGCCACACGCACATCCACCCTTAGCAGTACTGTGAGTGCCTACTACATCCTGAGCACTTGGGGACATGGACAATGAGACCACTGGCCTGTGTCCTGCCAGAGTTCCGATCTAGCTGGAACAGATACTGAATGGGGAATTACAGAGTGCTACACAATCCTTCCCCCTAGGAAGTGACAGGTGATAGGAAAACTGCAGAAACTAAAGGAAGAAAAATAAAAGAAAACTGCAGAAAAAGACCAAAGGCCTACGGTGGGAGCACTTTTGGGAAAGTCTGTCCTTGGGACACTCTATCCTTGGGACCTAAGAGCTAGGGAGAAAGCCATCCTCCAGAAGTGTCCTTGTCCCCAATAAGCTATTTGCTATGCCAACAGAGAGGAGCCTGCAATCCCAAACCAAACATATTCAGAGTTTCTGAAGTAAGTGTGCTTGTCTATAAAATATTAAAGCCAGGCATTATGTGCCTCAAGTTCCAGCTACTTGGGAGACTGAGGCAGGAGAATCTCTGAACCTCAGGAGTTGTGTTTTGTTTTGTGGATTTTTTTAAGACAGCATCTTGCTATGTCATTCAGGATGGCCTCAAACCCTCAAGCTTACAGTAATTCTCCTGCCCCAGCTTCCCAAGAGCTGTCGTTATAGGCGTGCACCACCAGCCCTGGCCAGCCCCAGGAGTCTGATGCCAGCCTGGGTGACATAAGGAGACCCTTCTCAAAATAAATAAATGAATAATAAATAAAATATTTAAAGTAGAGCTGAGCTGGGACTGTGAACCAGGGAAAAGGCTTACTGATAAATTGAGCCCCCTCCCCCAAGTATCCCTTTCGGTCTTAGGCATTTAATGCCTATAGGGCCTCTGATGAGCCCACTCACTTAGAAACTGAATGGCCCAGGCAGCTCTGAAGCCCTTTAGTTTGGATTCCTAGGCTCAGTGCCCCCCGGCACAGCAAATGCCTTACACATGCTGAGCAAGTGCTCTACCCCTGAGTTACATCCCCAGTCCAGGTCCAGATTCATTACACCCATCTCAGAGGAGAAGCAGCTGACAAAGAAAATACTATTCACTATTGCCCTGCTGATAGCTCAGCCCCTTTCTGCCCTACCAGCCCCAAAGCCAAGTTTCCTCCTCTGTAAATCAGGCTGTTTACCCCTGGCTGGTAGAAGACATCTGCTGGGAACATGGGAACAAGTGCACAGAATATTGAGAGTCCTGCAGAGGGCAGCAGTGAGCTGTGCAGAGGCCACGAAACCCCCAAACTGGTTTTAAGGGTTCTCCAGTAGCATTCTGTTTTCATTTTGTACTCTTTAGGCTCCCTACGCAGGGTGGCTCTGCTGCGCAGCTCTGCCCTGCAACTCTCTGGGCTTCTCTGAGGAACCATCCAAGACTTCCTTGCGCTACCTGCTCTCTGCTGTCCCACCTTCTGCTCAGCCATGCTGAGTGACGTACAGACTGGCGACTCCTCTAGTGAGACTAATCAGTTAAATTTCGCACCAGTTAACCCCAGGGAACTACCTAAACCTCAGGAGCTCAGAAAAGGCCAGAAAATGAACAACAGGGCCCAGGACACCCAATGCACAGGAAGGGAGATGTGATGTTGAATGCCCTGGGGAAGAAACGCCTGCTTATCATCCAGGGGGAGGTGTCTCCGTCACAGTCCTCTGTGGGAGTCCTCTGTGGGATGCTCATTGGCATCCAGCTTTACTGGCACTGGAGACCCAGCCTCACCGGTTGTCACACTGGGTGACTGGTTCTGTCCTGGCCCTTTCTGGATTAGGCCTGCTTGGACTTTCCTTACAGCACTCATCCCTAAAGAAGGTGAGCAACTGGGCTGTGGGGAAGTAATATTCCTGTTCAGAAGTGCAGAATTGGCCAAGGCCTCATCTTGGCAGGATGTCCCTGAGCCAGCAGTTCTTGTCCTTTTTGTGGGACATCCAGGTTTGCCACCTTCGTGGCCTCAGGTCTCCCCAGTACACAAGGAAAGTGATAGGGCAGCAACTCAGCGAGACAGTGACCCCCGTCCACCATGCCCTGGCCTGCCCCACTGCACTGCCCCTTTAAGAAGCTGCCAGCTCTGCCACACCCCCTCTACACCCCAAGAGAAGCCCAGCTACACAGCCCAGCAGCGCTCACCCTCTCCTGCACGCCCTGCCCCCTTTAACTGAGCATCTTGTTTGCCCTTTGGATTCCAGAGATAAGTGGGTGCCAGAATGGTCACTTTGTTTTCCCCTTGAGCAGGTGGACTGGATGGGCAGCCAGTTTTAAGAGTGACTGTGAGTCCCTCTAAGGTCACCCGGGCCTCACACAGGCTGGGTCACCGCCTGCTTAGAGCCTTGTGGACACCTCTGGATTGAGTGCAGGATCCTCAGCACGAACAGAAGCCTCCTGCGCAGATCCACGAGGATGAAAACAGAGCCCAGCCCAGATTTTACAGTGGTTCCCTGGCTGGGAAAACTGACGTATTTGGGGGGTCAGAACGAAGCATTTTGGAATATTTCGCTAAAGGACTTAGGGGTGCTGTTCATTTGAGCGGGGCCAGGGAAGGTGTCTGCGCCTTGACTTCCTTCTGCCTGATTTGTGGCTTCTGTCTTGAGGATCCTTGTTCTTTCCTCAGCCCAGACTTCTGTGGCAGGGAGGGCCCGTGTATGCTGCCCTGCAGGACTCAGCCGGAGCGTGCAGTACGCTCAAGCCCATTGTGAGAGGTCAGCAGCGCCCGAGGCCCTGCTGCCACTGGCCCTTGTAGTTTGAGAAACATCTACATTCAGCCTTAATGAATGGGCATCTTGGAAGGGTCTTGTCACTAAACAAAACCTCCTTGTCTGGGCTGAGGCTGTTTTTTTGGACCAAGGCTCAGGAGTAACGCTGCATTAAAATAACTATAAACCTCACTGCCGTTCTTGACCATGCTTCTAGAATTCTGCTCAGATTTAGACCATAGACTTGGGACTGGGTTACAAAAATAAGCCCTGCGGGGGCTGGCCAAATAGCTCAGCAGATTAAAGCGCCTGCAAGCTGGCGCAGGGGCCCAGGGTTGGATCCCCGGGCCTGCAGTGCCAGCCCTGCCCCCAAGGCACACTGAGATGGCAAATGAGCCTGGGCATGGTGACGCGCACCCGTAATCCCAGCTGTTGGGAGGCTGTAAACAGGCAGATCGCTACGAGTCTGATCTAGTAGTGAGACCCTGAACTCCCTGTAGACCTTTCCCTAAAATACAAAAAAAAAAAAAAAAAAAAAGAATAAACCCTGTCATAGTCCCAGATTATTTGGTTATTGTTATACTTAAATGGGTTATCATATGTGCAGTGCATAGAATGAGGATCAGCTTCTACCAAGAGCTATCTGGTAGCTATTTTTATTGTTCATTAGTATTACAGACCAAGATTAATTAAAAGACATTTTAACAGCAACAAAATCACCCAAAAAGAAAAATGATGCCTGGCCCAGATTGTAAGTGCAAGCAGCACCAGTTAAAACAGACTTCAAAAAGCTGTTCAGTTCTTTCCTTTAAAAAAAAGAAAGAAAGAAAGAACTGTGAATATGATATCTGTGAGTGAAGGTGTTGCTTTGGTTCACAAATTCAAGGAGACAAGGAAGAAAAACCTCAGTAATCAAGACGGTTAATATCTAGTGCAATATTTCAATCCATCAAAAGCAAAGCAAAACTCCACTATGAACAAAATACCCAATGAGCAAATAAGACAGGAGCGTTGCTAGCTGTCTCCTCCACCTGAGCACCCAGCGTGAGTCTGGAAGACACCCTTCCTGATCCTGCTACAGTCCTATGCCGCCCCCCCACACACACACACACACCACTGACCATTACCTGAGCCTGACTGAATTGTGGCTGACAAGGGCCATCCTTGGGCCCAGCCTAGCACCAAGAGGTACTAACATTTTCTAGTATATCAGACCAAACCTTGGCTGAGTAAGGAATTCTTTACAGCCTGGCTACAGGAGCTACTGGGGATATTCACGTAGCTGCTTTCTGGCCCTTCCCAGGGTGCCCTGCAAACCAGAGCTGGAACTAGAACAGAAACCATTGCCAGCTAATGGCTTCATTACCCAGCCCAGAAATGTCACCGTGGAACTCCTTGAGAACCATGATCGATTCTGGAACTTGGAGCTCTATGGGCACTGGGGTCCGCAGCTTAAGGGACCCGCTGGCAATGACTGTGTATCCTCTGTTGGTCCTGTTGGCCTTCAGATATGGTCCAGGGTGTGGACAGAATGTGGCACTTGGACTCAGTTTGACCCCTCCCTACCAGTGCCTGGTCCCAACATTGCACCCTAGCCCCTTTCTATGCATAGCCCTCAGAGACCACCCCACCCTTTGCCTGGCTCCTCCCCATTCTCCCAACTAGGAGCAAGCACACTTCCTCATCAGTGAAGGTATGGTTGGCCATCGCCTCGCTCATATGCTCTGCTAATTCTCAAATAATCAAACAAGTCAAACGCTCCTCTACTCCCTGCCTGGAACCTAAAACCTAAGCAGTTATGAGAACCATGATGATGCTGGTAATCCCCACAACCAATGCCATTAATAACATACTCTGCCCTCCCTATCCTGGAGCTCTGCATAGCAGACTCAACCAATAATATCAAATATATTCTCAATGAATTGCTTCTGGCAGGCTGCATGCACAGTGGTGGCTGGGATTCCATCTCTAGACTGTGAAGGACCTTGGTGCACAAGGAACAGTAGGATAACTGGGCTCAGCACCAGGTGACAACAGCTTAGTGGTATCAGTGGGAGCAACAGCGGCTGCTGCAGCAGCAGGATGTTGCCTAGATACGTGCGGCCACTACCTCTGCTGCCACAGTCTGCATGTTACACACCAAAGCTGGAGGGTGAGGAAGTCTTCGCCACTGCAACCTCTACTGCCACTGCCGCTGAGGCGACTGAAAGAGGCACCTCCTCGCCTCTCCTGTCCACTAGAAAGTTACCAGGTGTTATGGTTTGTCTCTAGGTATCCCCCCCCCCAAAAAAAGCCTCATGCAGTCATGGGGGGAATTCTAGAGTTTGTGATTAATTCGTGATCCAGTGCTGGGATTATGGGGGTGAGTGCTGCTGGGATTAAGGGTGTAAATGCTACTAGGGTTATGGGCATGAGTGCTGTGCTACACCTGGTCTGGGACAGATAGCCTAAATGCGACATAAGGGAAACAGACTTGCTCTCTGGTGCCATTGTTGCTGCTGTCCCTCCCATTTGCTCTTGCTGACTTGCTGTTATCTGCCACCGTGAACAGCTGGCTTCTGCCCTGTGCCACTGTACCTTGGAGCCAGCTGAGCATGGACTGAAACCTCCACTAACCATGAGCTAAATAAACCTTTCCTTCCTTAATTTAGGGTGGCAGGTATTTTGTCTCAACGACGAGAGAAAAGTAACCGAGACACCAGGCTTAATGTCTGCATAAAACTCTTTGTATGCACATATTCAATTCTACAGATCATATAATCAGCTAATGTGAGTTTGGTTTTCCTTGTGAACCATCTTGCACAAAAATTAAAGAGGTCTTCCAAGCTGAGTTACACAAGACTCACCAGTAGCACATTATAGTCTTTTTCCTGTCCTATGGCCATAGAACCATACGTAGGGGATCCACTTTGAAGAATTTTACAGTTTGCTTTCAAAGTACAACCGTTGATGCTGGGCCTCGTGGGATTCTAGCTTCAATGCCACCTACGTTGTTGCTACTGGGGATGTTTCACTGGATAAACGTCCCCAAAGCAACCACACCTGATCTTCCATACCAGTTGATATTTCCCTCCAATAACAAACGACCTTGGATCTGCCACTGCTTGCCATTCGGGCAGAAGGCCCAACACCTCTGAAAGGAGGACCAAAGACTCACGCTGGGTGCTCAGGTGGAGGAGACAGGGTAAGGTAGTGGAGGAGAGTGTGGGACGTGTCCAACTTGAGATAGGACAGAAAACTTCATGGGAATAAGCAACAGTGAGGGTGAGGGCAGATTCTCAGGCCTCAATCCATGACCTGTTGTATACTAAAGTTGGAGCTATCTATTGTCCCTGTCCTCCCTTGCTGAAATGTATGAAATGCGCTCTCCTCTTGCTCACTACTCTTAACTGCAAAGACTAAGTATGCTACAATAGCAGGGGGAGGGACCTAGCTCCACTTCTAGGGAAGAGATAGGATGAGAACAGCTAATCTGTATCTTACAATAGAAAGAAATTCCCTAAAACAGAAGAAAGGAGTCTCAAAAAAAAAAAAAAAAAACGCTACACTCATGATCCCATGGGAAATTACCAGCTGCTAGCCCACCCCCAACAAAGCCATAAAAGTTAGACCCATGCTTTTGTTAAAGGGTCAGTATGATCCTCTTCAGTTCCTCTGACTCGCGCTCACTTTGGCAGCACATACACAGCTCCTCCGACTGCTGCCCTTTCCCTATCTTCTCTTACTTTCCTTTGTCAGGGCACTGATCTTTCACCAGAGCTTGCCCTCTACTTTTATTTTTTCTTATTTTCCAATTGACTTTTAACTTCCATAATCAATGAGGCAATGATCCATCTTAGCAAGTGACAAAGAGAGGCCTTTGCAGCCATTATAATGGCCTAGTGGGTCAAAGGAAACCCAGTCAACACAGCTTGATTTATTTTGTTGGTTTGGTTTGGTTTGGTTTGGTTTGGTTTGGTTTGGTTTGGTTTGGTTTGGTTTGGTTTGGCTTGGTTTGGTTTGGTTTGGTTTGGTTTGGTTTGGTTTGGTTTGGTTTGGTTTGGTTTGGTTTGACTTGGCTTGGCTTGGCTTGACTTGGTTCTTACAGGGTGTAGCTTGTGAGGGAGTCCTAGCAGTTACCTAGGCTAAGTCGCTTCTTTCTTTACAATCACTGCTGCCTTACTTTTGTGGTGATGTCATGAGCAGTGGCTGTAGTGGCCGCAGTGGCTGCAGTGGCTGCAGTGGCTGCTGTGAGTTAGGCCACCTGGCCACTAGATCCAGGCCAAAGGAACCTCTGGCACTCTGCCAACCCTGCCATTTAATTACGCTTTGGTTTTACTTTGACTCACAGGAAAATGGAATGAAATCCTACTACTTAATTCAGCTATTGGAAGCTGGATGTGATAGTACATGCCTGTAATCCCAGCATTTAGGGGCAGGGATATAGCTCAGCAGCATAAGCGCCTGCCTAGCAAGCACGAGGTCCTGAGTTCAATCTCTGGTACTGAAAAAAAAAATCCCAGTACTAAGTAGGCTGAGACAGGAGGATTGCCATGAGTTTGAAGCCAGCCTGGACTACAAAGTGAGTTCCTTCACTACAAAGTGAAACACTGCCAAAAAAAAAAAAAAAAGAACTCAACTACTTGAAAACTTTTAAATATGTTTACAACTTTATATGTGCTCTAACTTTTCTATTGTAAATTTTTTAAATATAAATACAGATCAAACATTTCTGATGAAAAGTTACTATGTAAATTAAAATGTATAATGATTGTAAAATAGTCACCAGATTTCAAAGGCTCTGTGAAAATTAAGCATATAAAATTTCACAATTTTTAATTTCCTATTTTGGTTATATTGGGCTAAACAAAATATATTATTTAAGTTCATTTCACCTGTTTACTTTTTTGTAACAGCTTCACCACAGAATACTTGACCTACAATTAAATACACATCTGAAGTGTCTAACTTCAAAAATTTTGTCATAATGGGTATGAAACTATTATTACCATCAAAGAACATATCTAACACAGTACCTGCAATGATCTTACGCCCATTTGTAATCCTTGACTATATATCTTCTTGAATAAAATTTACAGTAAGGCTTTGTCCATTAAAAAATGGGCTGTTTTGTTTTCTTAAAACTGTATCTGTGATTCACATTTTATTCCTATTGGACAATAGTGATCTAAACTAGGACCACAGAGTTCTGCTCAGTAGGCTGAGATCATGAAATAAGTCTCACCACTCTTGTCATAGACTCAGACTATTTGGCTACTGTAAGAATTAAATGTGTTAATGTATATAAAGTGCATAGGAGGAGGGCTGGCACCTAGCAAGAGCTGTATGTTAGTTACGGTTGTCACTAGTCAGCTAATTGTTCTTTTGTTCATCTCAGGTGGAAATTCAAAGAAGTGCAGCTCCATTAGCAGCTTCGAGCTTTGAGTGCACCAATAACTCTCAGCCCTCAGTGTCTCATGTCTCGCCAGCTCCTAGTTTCCTCAACAGCCTTTGGCAGTTTTCTGGAGCCATTCCAGCATCTTCTACAGACTCTCGGGTTCTATAGCAATCAACATTTTCACCACCAGTCAACGTGGCTTGTCTCTGTGGTTTCTGTCACCTGTTGCTACTGACCTTGGCCACCAGTCTCCACTGATTTTTGTTAGTTGTTAGTGGTCTCTGCCACCAGGCTCTTCTGAGCTAGTGGTGATGATAGCAATAACAGAGGAAGAGCCATCTGGAGGTCACAGGACAGAGTCATCAGGAGTGGTCACAGGGTCAAGTCATCTGGGATGGGTGTGTCAAGCCTGCTGCAGTCAAGGGAGGTATCTCTTGCCTTGGAGTGATTTGGAGTGATTTTCCCAGCTGTCCAAGGGAACTTCAAAGGAAACAGCTGCTTGATTGACAGCTCCTGGGTCTCTGTGAAAATGGTGGGACTAAACCATGACTGCTGTTGCCTCTGAGGTATCTTCAAGAGGGTTGGTTCTGTTGGTTATGAACTTTGGGACTGAGGGACAGCAGCAATGGATTTTGGTCCCTCCCACCCTGGTCCCTCCCCATGTGAGGAGCAGCAAAACCTAGGGAAGCAGGTGCAGTAGGCACGTCATAGCGATCATGCAAGCTTTGGCTCCTCTCAGGAAAGCCTGGGGGGAACACATGAAGTAACCCCAGAGGTGTTGGCAAGAACTAGCCTCAGTCTAGTCACCACAGGCCATCCCTGGGGAGGTGAAAAGGAACAGCATGAAACTGTCAGTTGGGGCATGCCCATTCTGGCTGTCAAAGGAAAAGGGGAAAGATTGGGCCTTGTTTCTTTTCTAGTTTCTCCCCCCTCCCTGCCCCCGAGAGACTTTATCTTCCTTAACCTCAACAGGAGCTAAAAGGCAAAGGTCCATATTCTGAGGCTATTCCACAGGTAACCTAGGGCAGTTGGCTCTGCCTACTACAGAAATACAAATCCAGTGCTCTAGTGATTCTTTCAGGCCCAACTTCTCTGGAGACACCAGTGTGAAACTTCAAATCATCATCAGTTTAACACAGGACTGGTCCTGCCTTGATAAAATTTATCAAGAAGTTATAGAGAACAGGGTCCACACAGCAAAAGAAATTGTTACTGAACAATACATCCCCTCCCAGTAGTCAGCCAAACTACCCTTCAGTGAAGGTCAGCAGGAAAAGCAACACTTCAGAAGAGAGCGACGGCCCTGCTAAGGCACATAGAGTGTGCCACTGCGGGGAACATGGAGGCAATAGTATGTACAACGCCAAGTGGGAAGACTACAACACTAATCCTTAACTATCCAAAGGCCAGATGAAAGATGACCAGGTCACTGGAGGCCTTCATAAGATCCTTGTTAAGAGACACATCCCTATGTATATAGAGAAGGACCCACAGATTTGTCTGACATAAACTTGCTAGGGGAATGGATCAACATGACTGGCTTCTTTCATGACCATGGGAGAATAAGCAGGAAGCAGAGAAGCAGTTCTGCCCTGGAAACCTGTAGCTCACGATAGGTCCCGTCAGTGAGCATTAAAGAGTTCATAATTGCAGTGTTGTCTTCGGAGGAAGCGCAGATATGCCTGTCAGCAAATTTATGGATCCCCTGCTATCCCTGATGGTTTTATTGATGAATGCTGATACTGTTTGTAGAGCAAATCAGAGTTATGGTGGAGAATTAACTAGAAAACCTTACTGGTGGCTGTGATGAGTTAATGTAAAACTAAATGTAAAAAATTACTCTGCTCAACTTTCTGTGACCCTGCTTCCTTGTAAGACTGCAAGGAGGCTTGGTGTCCCGTTGATAAATCATCAATAGGCTGAGAGTTCCCAGAAAAAAAAAAAATGTATGCTGAGTAATGGTCACGCTGTCCCTAAAGGTACTGCTGTATATTAAACAACAAATTTGTTTGCCAAACAGGATGTGGTTTCTACATTTAAAACCTCTATACTTCTCAGGCTCCTGGCTGTTTGTCCTCTCCTGAATGAGTATGTTCAAGCAGTTCCAGGCCAAGTAACAAAAGGTTCATATTTAAATTTTAATTTTGGATTCTGGTCTGGTTTCTATGTTGAGAACCCATAACATGGCAACTCCGAGTATCTAGGGTGAGTGTTAGGGTTTGTGTCTAGTTGTCCCCCACAACGCCTCATGTAAGGCATGGGGCAGACTTCTAGAGTTTGTGATTAATTCATGATCCACTGGGATTATGGGTGTGAATGCTACTGGGATTATGGGTGTGGGTGCTATACCCAGCCTGGGGTGGACAGCCTGAATGCAACCTAAGAGAGACAGATTTGCTCTCTGTTGCTGCTATTGCTGTTACTCCTCCCATTTGCTCTTGCTGCTTTCTGCTGCCATGAGTGGTTGCTTTCTGTCATGTGCTGCTCTGCGTTGGAGCCAGCTAAGTATGGACTGAAACCTCCACTAACTAACTGTAAGCTAAATAAACCTTTCCTTCCTTAAATCTGGTTGGTGGGTATTCATCCCAGCAATGAGAAAAGACTAACTGAGACAGCAAGCTAACATTGTACTAGAGACGTTAACTATGGTCAAATATGCTCTTGTGGTCCATGCAATTCAAATAAAAACAACATTCTTCAAGAACTAGAAAAAACATTTGTAAAATTCATATGGCAGAGAAAGACCCAGAATAGCCAAAGCAATCCTTAAAAAGAGCAAAGCTGAAAGTGTCACAAGACTAGATTTCAAAAATTATACTATGAAGCCACAGTACTTCAAAAACAAAGCCAACATGGTACTGGCAGAGAAACAGAAATGTACAGCAGTGGAATAGAATAGAATACACATGAATAGAACCCGTGCACCTACCACCATTTGATTTTTGACAAAACAACCAAAAACATGTGGGAGCAAAGACAACCTCTTTAACAAATGTCACAAGAAAAACTAGATATTCACGTGCACAAGATTTAAATTAGAGCTGGCGAGATAGCTCAGCAGCAGACGTGCCTCCCTGGCAAGTGCAAACGCAAGGTCTGGAGTTAAATCCCCCAACACAAAAAAAATTAAATTAGATCCCTATCCCCTCTCCATACTAAGAGCAAATCAAAATCAAAGACCTACATATAAAACCAGAAATGCTGAAACAGTGGGAAGACAGTGTAGGGAAAACACATGTAGCCTTAGGCATGGGCAGACTTCTTGAATAGGTCTCCAATAGTATAGGAAATAATATTAATAATCAACAATGTGGTTGCACAAAATTAAAAAGTTTCTTTACACAAGGGAAACAACAGAATGAAGAGACATTCCACTGTATGGGATGAAATCTCCTGATGCTTCTGATAATGAGGTAATATTTAGAATATATAAAGAACTTAAAAAAGATCCAAACAATAACAAAATAAAAAGTAGGTAAATGAACTGAATGATCACTTCCTAGCAGTAAAACTGCCCTAGAACTATATGAAAACAATGTTCAACATCTACAAGCATCAAAGAACTGCAAATCAATACTACTTTCAGACCAGACAGAATAGCTATGAAAAAATAAAAATAAAAAGCAAAATAAAATGTAGATAATAGGAAACAAGAGGAGCTAGGGAGATAGCTCAGTGGCATAAGCACCTGCCTGGCAAGCACAAGGTCCTGAGTTCAATCCCTGGTATAAATAGGAAACAGGGAGATAGATTGTTCGCAAAGGGAAAAGAGGACCAAGAGAGGGAGGGAGGGAATGGATAAGAGACAGAAAAAAAGAACTGGGATGTGTTGTGTACATCTCCCAACTCCACAAAAGGACTACAGGGAAGAGGATCAAGAGATGAGGGGGAGGATAAAAAAGGAATTAAGATGTGTCAAGTACACAGACAACTTCCCACAAGGAATAGAAATATTATGTACTATACACACATTCCAATAAATTAAAAAAGTTTAAAGTAGAATAAAAGGATACAAAACAAGCAAACAAACAAAGAAAATAACCCTGACAAGGATTCAAGAAAAAAGAACGTCCTACATTGTTGGTAAAATGTAAACTATTACAACCACTAGGGAAATCAGTATGGTGTTTCCTAAAAAAATTGAAGATAGAAATATCATTTGATCCAGCCATGCCATTCCTAGGTATAGTCTCTAAAGAATTAAGCAGCGCACACTTGGGCTGGGGAGATAGGTCAGGGATCTAAACGCCTGGCTGGCAAGCGCAAGGACCTGGGTTTGATCCCCGGCACCACATGTCATGCTGACCCCGGAACACTGGTTGTGCCATGCTGGCCACCAAAACGGGGCATGATGGCACATGCTTGTAACCCCAGCACTGGGGAGGCTGAGACAGGAGAATCACTACAAGTCTGAGCTGTGTAGTGAGACGCTGTACCAAATAAATAAATAAATAAATAAATAAATGATTTTAAAAAATAAGACACACTTTAATGATACATGTATACCCATCATTGTAGTAGCACAATGGACACAGGTAAGCTGTGAGGACAGTCTAAATGTTGGGAGAGAAAGCCTAAATGCCCCAAAGATTAACGGATAAGCAAAGTGTGAGATACATATATACACAATGCACTATTACTTGGCCATAAAAATGAAATCCTATTATTTCCAGGAAAATGAACAAAACTAGAAGCTCTCATGGTAACTGCAATTAATCAGACTCAGAAAGTTAAATATCACGTGTTATCTCTTATATAAAAGACCAAATAAATAAATAAACAGGAGATGACTGGAAACTAGGAGGTAGGCTTTTGGAGACAGGACAGGAAAGGAGATCAGTGGGAAGAGGTTAATGGAATTGAAAATGATCAGGATATGTTAATACAATTTACCATCTTCCCAAAATACACCCCACTTCTGCACAAAGAAAAAAAATATATGTTAGGGTCTTGGTTATGTTTTTCTCATTGCTGACACAAAGTATCCAACACCCACAAACTGAGGAAGGAAAGGCTCATTCTAGCAGTCTAGAGAAATTTCAGGCTACAGCCAGCTAGCTCCAAGGCAGGGTGGCATGACTGAGAAGAAGCAGTCCAGGGCAGGGGGGACAAGCAGCTAGCTTCCCTTTCCCTTTAAATACCATCCAGGCTACAAGCCTATTTGTTGGTGCCACCTACACCCATGGTGGGGCTTCTGTTTTCAGTAATTTCATTCAGCCATACCCAGAACTCTGCTAAGCAAATTAGTAGATTAATCCAGTGTCACACACGCATGGTCCTGCCACCTTCTAAAGCCCCACCTGTGAGCACACGAAGTTTTGAGGGGATATCTAGATATGAGCTGTAACAGTTAGTGATTGCAAGGAGAGATGACCTCTCATTTTGTCAAAAGATGAAAGTTAGGAATAAAATGGTAGAACACCTGACAGATGGGGTTATGGGAATACCCCAAGTGGATCTTGAGATACTCTTCATCTGAGCCTCTCTATTCTCCAGATCAGAGTCCTAGGGAGAGGACCTGTGCTCCAA
Organism: Octodon degus; assembly: GCF_000260255.1. Taxonomy (NCBI): domain Eukaryota; kingdom Metazoa; phylum Chordata; class Mammalia; order Rodentia; family Octodontidae; genus Octodon; species Octodon degus. The sequence continues at coordinate 10,665,948 of NW_004524655.1, read as the reverse complement.
GGGTTGTTCAATTATGATGCAAATAACTCTCCTGGCTCCACCGTTTGAGCTCTGCTAGTGCATACAAAATTACACCCAACATGCACATTTTCTTTTGCAAGCTTGACCTCTTGAAAAACTTCTGCAATTTAACTGTGGTTTTGAGGGCAAATATCACACAAAATCACTTTTTCATCCAAAAATATTCTCCTTTCAGATCTGTATCTTTCTTTACATCTCCCTCATTTCCTCCCCTAAATCTATACCCTGAAAGGATACCAGCAGGACCCTGAGTCTAGACAAAATCACTCTTCCTCCAACAAAGTTAAAAATTCCATGTCCTCTTATCGCTCTCAATAATCCAATCCAATCAATCTCATAGCTCACACAATCCAACCTCCCTAATATTTAACTTTTAGAATTTTTATCTTCTACTGAAGACAGAAGAAAGCAAATCTAGAACTGCTTTGATATATACCTCAATCTCTTTTTTACATATGCCAATAACATGATTTAATGAGTCTATTCAATAATTTTCTGTATGATTATATTATATAATTAATATAATGATTGTATTATACATAATTATATAAATCACATAAAAGGATGAACTCTGCTCAAGTGTCTCCTGCTAGGAGTATGGAGACTGGCTTGCAATGTGACATACCTTCAAGACAATGTCACAATGATGTAGGAGGGAAAAGATAACTCCCAACCTGCTAGATGTCAGATAACACTGAGTTCATGTCCCCTGAAATCTAAGAATGAATTCTAAGGATCAACAGAGGTTAAGAGTGGGAAAGATTTCTTGAAAGATAGCTCTTGAGAGACAGGATGGGACCTGAAAATGGATTGCCACCAGGGGTAATTATATTATACAGAAAAGTCATGACTGGAAACAACATGGGTCTAACTATAATCAAGCTATAGGCTTAGAAGTAGAGCTGCTTCACTAATATTGATCCAATAGGAAAACGGGTCATGTAGCAAGGGTACAGGGAAAAGAACAAAGCCATTTAAAGGAAGGAATGGGTCCAGATGCTCTGGCCACCCACCTGGGCAACTCATGTCCATCTGGACTTTACTGGACCAGGTGACACCAGTTATAGTATAATTCCAAGTTACTGCTTCTTCTTTACAGAGACATATAGGTCTGGCCATTGCATCTTTATCTTGAGGTCTGGTCTTCTTGAGATACACCTCCAGACACGAGTCTATTGCTTTTATTTTATTTTCTTTCATTTCATTCTCTGGCTGAATTTCTCGAGAGCCCAATTCCCCTCTGACTGTATGTTCATTTCCATCTAACTTAGCCACCTACAGTAGCCTCACATAGCATCAGCCAGCCTCTAGTCATCCACTGATGTCCTTTTGCCCAAAGACAGCTGAACCAGGCGAGGGGTCTGTATTTCTGAAGCCTGGCTCAGGGATAATTTGGTAGCTTCTGTCATCAGGTGGACTGCTGCAGCCACTGTTCGGAGGCAACCAGGATATGCCAATGCCACAGTGTCTAAACATTTGGAGAAATAGGCTACTGGCCAGAGGACCTCTCTTAGACTCTAAAACACATAGGATGAAAAGTCTCTCCACATCAGGCAATTCCAGGACAGGACTGTAGGCGAGGCTGGTTTCTAAAGTCTTGAAAGCCACCAGGTATTTGCTGTCCCATTCTAATGATCCTCTTTTTTTCCCCTCTTTGAAGTCTCATATAGATGCCAGGCTACTAGGCAACGCCCAGGTATGTTGATGTGGTAGAAGCCAGCTACTCCCATGAAAGTCTTGAGGCGGCTTGGCCCTTCATGAGGGCCCAGAGTTCTCATGCGCAGGTAATTTACCTGTTGGAAAGAAATTTGGGCCTCCTTGGCCACTGGATATCCTTGCTGTGCCAACAAATAAAGAATGTGCATTAACTGTATTTCCAGTGGTATTCATTATCAAACAGTCACCTCTACCGCTGTTCGAATGATGATGAGGACAACTGTAGTGACAACCTGTGTCCTGCTAGCCAGTCTCACTGTTGTGCAAAGTGGCCAGCCATCGGTCATTTCCCTCTTTCTGCTTTATATGGTCTGCCTTTCAACTAATGGTTGCTTTAAATTAAGTCAGGGGTGTTTGTTTTGATACCAGAAATTGAACAGGGCGTTGCACTGAGCTACATGCCCAGCCTAAAAAAACACAGTGTCTCGGTAAATTACAGAATTGCCCAGGCTGGGCCCAGACTCAAGATCCTTCTGCCTTTGTCTTCCAGAGTGCTGGCATTGCAGGTGCACACAGCCACTCCCAGGTGCAATCTGTCACTACTAATAGAAAGCTGGGACACTCTCTTTGCTGCTTGCAGTGAGACCCTCCGTGTCCGTGTACTATTCCAACTAACATGCCTGCCGGAACTCAAGCAGTAGAGCCCAAAGTAAGGAGCACAGAACCCCATGACCCACATACTGCACAAGACAAAAGAACAAGACAGTCACAGGCAAAGGTTCTGTGACCCTCTCCAAAAGTAAACTGACATTCTTGCCTGCCATGTCAGTGGTTACTCAAGGTTTCACTGATGACATCTTCTGTTGTAGGGGAGCCTGGAGGATCTTTCTCCCTCCTCAGTCTAAATGTTGGCTCATGTTTCCAGAAAAGTCTGTCCAATCTCAGCCTCAAATGAGCCATTTCTCAACTGCCCCCCACCCCGAGTTAATTGGAACATGCTCCTTTCCCATGAACCCTCCTTCTAACATTTACGTACGCTGATTTCTACCCACATTTTGTCATGCTGAAAAAAATTGTGAGTTAACCTGAGGTAGCAGTTGAATTAAGCAGCCAAGAACTCCATGTTTTCTCCAATATCTTATCCCGTGAGCCTCTTCTGCTTGATCCCTATTATTGTAGACCTCAAAAGCTTCCACTAGAGATGTCAACAGTGGAGTCTGAGGTCCTACCTCAAGCCTTTTGCAATTTTCTCCTAGTATGTGGGGCAGCCCACATCAGAAATGTAGGGCATTTAGGTTGATTCTGTCTACTAACTCTGGCTTGGTAATAATATCCCTGTGAAAGACTTCTGACAAGTACTTTTAAAACACCACAGAGTTCTCTCTCTCCTCTGTCACTTCTTTGACCCTGGCATGACAGACAGGCTTACCTGGACATCTATCTCTTCATTCCTTCTGAGATACAAGTTATGAGATGTTCCACCCTTGCCCCATGAACAGAGTTTTCAGGGCTCCAGGGGTTGAGTAGAGGGCACTGCGTCCTCCCTGGGCTTCTAGATACTCTGCTCCAGGGTGTTAGCTGCCAGCCCATCAGTGACGTCAGAATAAGCTCCTTCTCATCAGGACTGCAGCAATGGATTAATACTGCAATCACAGGGCCTGCCAGATAGCTCAGCTGATTAAAGTGCCTGCTTAGGCAGAGAGCAGGGACCAGCGCGCCTCAGGGGCAGGACTGGCATGTGCCTGAGACATGCTGAGACTGTGATTGAGACTGGGCATGGCGGCACACACCTGCAGTTCTAGTGCTTGGGGAACTGAAAACAGGAGAACCACTACAAGTCCAGTCTGCAGAGTAAAATCCTGTAGACCCTGTACTAAATACAAAAAAAAAAAAAAAAAAAAAACTGCAATCACATCATTCCATTATTCCATTTAAGGACAAAATGTAGACTTGAAGTAGATTAGGGCGTGGCCACACAGCCGGTGCAACTGGGCAGAGGCAGCCAATTAAAAGGACTGCTTAACCACAGATGCAAAGCAGCAGCTCCCGAGCCTGACAGGAGCTCATGCCAAGCCTTGCACAGGCACCAATCTTTTGATGTGAGAACATATCAGACCCAGAACCTGATATCAGTCTTCTGACATGAAAATAAGCCAAGCCTAACACCTGACACCAGTCTTCTAGCATGAGATCAAGTGGGGTCGCTTGGATCAGCTATCAAACAGCACATAAAAAGAACAGAAGGAACTGACGTTGTGCCATGCCCTCTCATTCTTGCAGTGGTTCACTCTGCTTGTCTCTATCCTTCAAAGCACCCTCCTCTCCTTGAGCACTTCTTGTGAGTTTGTTTTTTTTTTTTTAATTTCTATCCTAAAATAAACAATAATCTTTCACTTTCACTAACTATCCTGACTAATTCATTGAGCGGGACACTAAGAATCTGAAAGACACTGCCGGTCCCTACTCTACCTGATAACAGGCTCCAATTAATGAATTCATCCTTAAAGCTATCAGGGTGCTCTGAAGAACCATCAAATCTGTCTTTGCAAAGAGCTATGTCTGTCACTGAAAAAGGAACATGTGCCTTGATAATTTCATCATCCCTGCTTGACACCTCCTGTAATGGGAACAGAATCTCCTGAGTAAGGTGGGGTGTTCATTTCCTGATCTTAATCCAATTGGAGATAAGAGGCGGGACATGTGACTAAGGATGGGGAGAGGCAAAGAGGCCTCTGTCTTGGGTGAAGAAGAGCTCACGGAGGTGCTGCTGTCAGCTCACAGAGAGACAGAGAGAGTGGTCCTGCATCAGGTGCTGGGTCCAGGAGAAGTGTGTATATCCACCAGCAGGGTGCAGGTTGGAGGCAGGGCTCTGTTAGGATGTCTGCGTTGGGTTCCGTGGGCATAGGGGATTTAGAGACCATAGCCACCCAAGCCTGACAGATGTTCCCAAGTCTAGGATCCTGGTACAGCTTCATGAAAGCTATCTGGAGAATTTTCTGATGACTTTTCCTCCCTTTTATAGAATAAATCTAGCTGGAGAATGGTGCTGTAACGCACTGAGCCCTTTTTGTTATGTATGTAGTACAGGGTCTCACTACACAGATAGGCTCATAGTGATCCTCTTGTTTTCAGTCTCCCAAGCACTGGGATTACAGGCACGTGCTACCACACCCAGACTCAATCGCCATCTCAGTGTGCCCCAGGGGTGGGGCCAGCAGGGCACACCAGGGATCGAACCCTAGTCCCTGTATCTGCCTAAGCAAGCTCTTTAATCTGCTAAGCTATCTGGCTGGTCCAACAGAGCCTTTTCTAACTAGTGTTCTTCATCCCACAATTTATACTGAAACCAGGCTATTACAAAAGAAAATTACCTTGCTTTCTTTAAGCATTTTTTCCTTAAACTTGCCCCATTTAACTAAAAGGTATCCCAACAGTGAATCCATTGGAATGACCCAATTATGGTAGGACTTTTAGCAGAAAGAAAGGTTGCAAAATTGAGCTTTTAAAAAGACCACAGACTTGCTCCCCTCGCTACCTCTCTTTGTTCACTATCTGTGATGTGAGATAGAGCAATGAAATACCAAAGGAAAAAGGTTTTCCACCTCAACACCTTCAGGAAAGACAGTCAACAACAGACTGAATAGAATAATAGCACCCCCAATGATCCTTGGGATCAGTATCTGCACAGATTGTACCCCAAAAAGCTATAGTTACAAATCATCAGCAAAGCCACAGCAGTTACAGCAACACAGACGAGAAGGCAGCAAGAGCTACACAAAATGAAATTTAAGGAATTCAGACCCACATGCAACATAAAATTTCCAATAGGCAAAGAAAAATGCCTTTCCAGCCAACAGAGCAACAAGGCCCAAGATTCAATTCCCGATTAGTTTCACGTCTTATGCAAAGGTATTTGTACAGTCATTTCTTTCAACTCCCCCAGAAGGTCAGTTCCCCAGAAGGCAATGTGATTGAGCATACTCCAATTAGCAACTCAGCACAGGAGAGAAGAACCTGAAGATGCCTGTCAAGAAAAAAGAGGCATAGACTGAAATTTCAGAATTCCAAAGCCTCTTTCCAGCATGCAAGCACCTAGTTCACAGAAGGGACCAACTGCTCCACCCCAATCCTGACAGATTTTAGGTCCCCTTGGGATAATAGGAGGAAGATTTGTTCACAAAGCAGTGGTGCCAAACCCAGCCACAGCATTACCTGAGCAAGTGGGGCTTTATTCAGACTTGTACAGCAACGTGGGAGGGTCAGGACATCAGGAAGAGCACAGCTTAGTAAGTGCTGCTTCTATAGAGCGAGAATGGCCTGCACCTCTAGTTTTATACATGTCCTGGACCTGCTTGAGAACTTTCAAAGCAATGACAGGAGGGGGCAGAGTCAGCTGGAGATCACAGAGTCATCAGGGACTTGTCTGACTATCAAAAGCCTCCTGAGGCCAAGGCAAGAATCTCCTGTAGTGGCTGAGGGTCTGTCTCTTATGCAAACAAGTCCTTGAATGCTTTTAAGAACTCTCTAAGAAGGTTGGCTGTGTTCATCAGAAACTATTGGAGTTTAACGATTTCATGGATATCAACATAGGCCCCAATCTCGTCCCAGTCTGTGCCCTGTCAGCCCTCCTTTAGAGAAGCAGCAGCAGTACTGGGAGTGGCAGAAGCCAGGGAGGGGCTTTCTCGCTGTTAGCCAAGTTTCAGCTCCAATCATTGAAGCTTGGGAGTGACCTCTGAAAGACCCCAAGGTTGATGGGCAGGCCTAGGACAAGCATCAGGTAACCCCTGAGCAGGCAAGGGGTGCCGGAGGAAGAGGCATGGCCCATTCTGCCAGAGGGGAAACAGGAAGGGCCAGCCTTCCTTTCTTTTCTATCTCATTCATGTTGCTCTTAGTATTACCAACTAAGATTAAGTAAAGGACAGGTCAACAAATGCATCACACAAATGATGCTTGGCTCAGATTTAAAAGGCATACATTACCAGTAAAAGAACAGATTTCAGTGACCTGAGGTTATTCTGCCATCAGTTCTTCAAACCAGAGCAATTCTTTAGGTAAAGGTGAGTAGGGGCTTCTGCCTTGGTGTAAAACTTGAGTGGACAAGAAAAAAAAAAACCTCAGTATTCAAGATAGTTTATGCTAGTGCAATACTTTAATCAATCAAAAACAATGCAAAAATCCACTATGAACAAAATTCCAAATTTGCAAATAAAGACAGGAGCAGTATTAGCCATTTCCTGCACCACAGCACCTAGTGTGACTCTGAAAGACACCTTACTGATCCCGCTAGTCTCCTGCTCCTCCTTCCCGCAACAGATCTTTAGCTTGATCCTGACAGGATTGTGGCTGACAAAGGCCAATATTTGCCCCCAACCCCACCAAGAGCTGCTTAATTAGCATATCAGATCAATTCTTGATAAGGTGTTCTTGATAAGGAATTCTGTGTAAGGAGTTCTTTGCAGCCTGGCCTACCCTGGGTCTCAGGGTCTGCTGGGAACACCCACATAGCTGCCTCTGGCCCTTTCCAGGATGCCCGGCAAATCAGAGCTGAAACTAAATCTGGAGCCACTGCCCCCTACAGGCTGGCCCACGGTCTTTCCCACAATGCCCTGCAGTCTTTCCCACAATGCCCTGCAAACCAGAGCTGGAGCCATTGCTGCCTAACTGATCCAGAAACATCGCCATGAGACTCTCTGAGAACAAGGATCACACATGGAGCTGGAGTACTATGGATGTCGTTACCTCCAACTGGAAAGATATACTGATTGTGGCTGTGTATCTCCTGCTGGTCTTGTACATTGGTCTACGGGTATGGCTGGCCCAGGGTATGGGTGGAGCTGGACCTGGGGTGGGTTTGACACCCCCCCCCCAAGTACTGGGTCCCCACTTTGCATCCTGGCATCTTCTTTCATATTGCCCTAAGAGGAGACCGCTCTTAGCTTAGCTGCTATCCTTCCAGCCAAGAATCAGTGATACTGTACATTCACCACACACATATACACGGGCCTACTAACCCCCAAATAATCAAACAGATCAAATGCTCCTATACCCACTCCCTGAAACTTAAAGAGTCCTTGTGATAACCAGGATGGTGGAAATCCTTCCAACCTGCCGTCAGTAACAGTTTGCCCTCCCTATCTGGGAGTTCTGCGTCCGCTGATTCAACCAATTACACGGAAAGTGTTTTGAATACATTTGGTCTGGCGGGCTGTCCCTACTATGGTCTTGGCGGGATTCGATGAGCCAAGCTTTAACGGTTGGCTCTGAGCCGGGCTGGTCGCTAGGCAACGCCGCTGCTCAGTGGAGGCAGCAGCAGCAGCGAGGTGGACCCTTGCCCTCGCGCTCTGCCTTGGCAGGGCAGGACGCCGCATCATCACCTTTGAGTGAAGATCCGAGGCCGCCGCAGTGCCAGGCAATGGATCACGCACAGAGGTTGAGGGTTGATGGTCTTGGCCGCCGCTGCCACCACGATTGCTGGCACCGAGGCTCCAGCAGACCTGAACGTCAGTGTGCTTGTGATGTAACTGAAGGTCCAGTCCCCGGTAGTGCAGAGCCAGGAAGGGGGAGGGGGAGCGAGGGAGAGAGAAGGGGGAGGGGAGGAGTGGAAGAAAATGCATTTGATAAATGATAAATGAATGCTATCTGTTTAAGAGACTTGTGTTTGTGCAGCAGTTTGGTTTCACGAATTCCATGTGGAGTGTTTCTTGTTTTGTTTTAGGCTTTATCAAGAGATCGGTCAACAATAAAAGGCTTCTTCCTTGCTGGCCAAAATCTAGTATGGGGGCTGGTGAGTAAGCCTTGCATATGGCAGTCCACCTGGTTGGAGGAGGCTTGTGTTAATTTGTTTGTTAGTTTAGATGTCAGATACCCAAATAATTTGAATTTGCTAAATCAGACATGCCATTTAGTTACTATTTCCCTTGAGTCTTACATATTCTCTCTTTTTTTTTTAACTTAAATGTTTCCATTCAATTCTGTTCAGTTGAGCACTTATTAGATCGTGCCATTCAGCAAGGGATTATTCTAGGCCCCAGGACACAGACAAAATAGTCCTACTAAGTGGAAGTGCAGAGAACAGAATTAGAATGCAGGACAAGAAGTCTACTAGGAAAGTGTGCAGGAGCGGTATGGAGGAAAGGTAAACTTGGGTGTCCTTGGGACAGCACTATAGGAAAGTGTGGGATTGTGAGCAGCACTGGCAGGTGGGGGGCCCCCTGTGAGACTGCTAAGGGAACAGCATGTGCTACAGCGTGGGGGTGCCAGAGCAGCACAGTGCTCTGCAGAGAGAGGCAGAGTGGAAGTGAAAAACAAAGAGCACTTCTGTTTTGTTTTGTTGTTTTGCTTTGCTTTGCTTTGCTTTGTTTTAAATAATGTATCAATTATACAAAGTGATTCTGTACAAGAAGAGTGACAAAGCCCAAGCGGTGGAGACAGTTGAGCCATCCACAGGCCCATATCTTGGGGTAGGTGTGGCAGGGAGCAGGAGGATGATGGGGATTGGTGCCAAGCTTGAGCCAGGGCCACTTTATAACTTCTCATGTAAAAAATATATAGGCATTTCTCACATAGGACCTAAAGTTCATTTCCGAATTGAGAAAAAAAAAAATCAGACTCTTATGTAATCATTTATTCTCTGTCCTCAAATATTAACCAGTCTTATGAAAAGGATTGGGTTTTGTTACCAGGTTAAAAGGGTCTTGGATGTCCTAAACAAAGCAGGACACCTAAAAGTAGCAGCAGGATCAGTGAGTTATTTGCAAGAGAAAAGACAAAATACATTTCACAGGGTGGGAGCAGGCCAGTGAGAAGAGCTCATAGCACTGAGAGGACTTGGTATCAAAGGCTTTAAGACTTACTGTTTGAGGTAGGATTGCAGGTTTGGTCTAAAGTATGTATCAGAATTTGGTAAAGGGAAAAATTTAATATATTTTATATATAATATGTTATATTATATATATGATATGTTATATATTAATATGGTATAGTATATATAATATATGACATAAAGAATTTACAAAGTAGGCTTGCAGTGGCCACCTACAGTGTCAAGTGTGAAAGAATGCACAAAGAGCATCAGCGCACTGGAAAGCCAGAAGATGCAGGCAAAAGCCAAAGACATGGAGCTCACTGCAGATTCCCAAGTGAGTCTCTATCAGAAAGTCAAAGGGTATTGTGTTGGAAGGCTGCAGAGTCCGTGCTGGAAGGCTGGAAACTGCACCGGAAGCCTGCAGACAGGTGCCCAAAGGTGAAGACTGGAGCTGCTCCTCCAAAGAACCAAGAAGCCCTTCTTTCCCTTCTTATTCCATCCAGGATGCAAGCCTGGTGCTTGGTGCCATCCACACCCCTGGTGGGTCCCACCTCTTCAGTGAGTCCACATTTCAGACACCCCCAAAACTGGACCAAACTGATCAGCTATGCATTTTTTAATTCAAGTTGACACCACAGTTAACTACAACGGTATGAGCCAATCAGTGGTTTGACTCAGCCCCTTAGAGGACCTGTAATGACCCACAAAGCCTACAGGGAGATTAAATCTGCAGTCAGTGACGTGGTAATTAGGAGTGAGTTGTCTTAAGGTGGCAGAAGACCATTGGACCTCCAGGGACTTACTGCATGTAAGCTAAATTATCTGGTTACCTTTTTCAGTTGTATTTAGATCTGGGAATCCTAGTGATCTAATCCCAGAAAGCAGGCTACAAGCCTACTTGATCTAGCTGTCTACAATACCTTCACTTCAAGGACCTATCAGAGACCTGACACCTAACATGTCCCAAAGGGAACCCTGGCTTTTCTTCTTTGAATCTTTCCCTTTCTTTAATTAATAGCACCTCCAATATTGCAATTGCTGGGGTTGGCAAACTTGATGTCACCTTAAACCTTTCTTCTTCTTCCAAATGTAATATACAATCCATCAGGCCATCCAGAGACTCAATCTAAAAAGTGTATCTGGTGCCTGGCAACATCTTGTCCATCCTGTCTGCAGCTCCGTGCTGTCATCATCTCTAGACTAGATTAATTATACCAGTCTCTACTCTGAGCTCCCTCCTTTCGCAGTTGCTCCTCTATATTCAGTCTCAACAAAGCAACTAAAGGAAGCCCGTTAACCCTCAAATCAGATGAGAGCATTTCTTTTCTTAGAACCTCCAAGGTTCCGGTCTTACCCAGAATCAAGGCTCAGCTGCTTAAAAGTCCTACAACAAGGCAGCAGATGGTCTTGTCCTGCTCTCCTCTTGAACCTTGCCTCCCAGGGCACCATATCTAGCTCATACAATGTCCTTGAATGGCCTCCTCATACTCCTGATCAGGGCCCTTGCACCTGCTGCTGTTTCTTTCTATGTGGGTGCTCTGTAGATATCCCTGCGACTCTTCTGGTGTTCTTCAGCTCTTTTCTCAGGACCACCCACACTGACCACCGCATGACAAAGTACTCCTAACCACTTATTTTGTGTGTGTGTGGCTGGCTCAGCCCACCCTGGGAGCAGGGCTGGCATGGCATGTGGTGCTGGGGATTGAACCACGGTCCCTGCGCTCTTCCCTAAGCTTGCTTAAGCAGGCGTTTTAGACCGCTGAGCTGTCTCGCCAGCCCATCTATCCACTTTGCACCTTTCTCTTTCTCTCTAGTATTCATCACTATTATGCGATAAAATAATCCTGCAATGTATTATGTTTATTGTTTCTCTTCTTCCCAAAAGAGTGTTAGCTTCATAAGGACAGAGATTTCACTTTTGTTTTAATCACCAAGGTATTTCTAACACCTACAACAGTACTTGGCTTAGAGTTGGCTGTGGACATTAACTGTTAATGAATGATGATTTTATCAATTACCTTTCCATTTACTAATGCACTCAAATATTTTTGTGGCCTGCAAACATAGATACAAATAGCTTATACTTACACGTTGCACAGTATTACGTTGTATGGACATTTCACTATTTATGTCCTATATTATCAGGCAATTTACACAATGTAATTTTGCATATATCAACATTCTTTCTTTTTTTTTTTTTTTTTTTTTTTTGGTGGGACAGGGGATTGAACTCAGGCCCTTGTGCTTGCCAGGCAAGTGCTTATTCTACTGAGCTATCTCCCCAGCCCTAGTCAACATTCTTAATAGTACAAATTACTACCATTACTTGAGTACGTGTTACACACTTCTTCTAAGATTCCTTTGCCTTATATTTGTCACTTTCAAGGTGTTTGCTGTATGTCAACTATGTTTTATTTGTGCATTTTACCTTTCATAGTTTTTTTTTTTGAAACCTTTTTGTCTTTCTTATTGGCTTTGATCTTATATGCTAATTTATTTTATTTTAATATCATCAATGTAGTTCTTTTGTTTTCATTTACCTAAAATTTTGTTGTCTTCAGCCTCTTTTGATAATTTGGTTTTAAATGCGACTGATATCAACAGTATAATGATCTGATTGTCATTTTAAATGGATTGGGTACTTCTACTCCATTTGAAAGTGATGGAGGTCTTTTGTTCCTTTTAAATGCGATTAGGATTTTTAGATTTTGTCGGAACCGGGGATTGAACTCAGGCCCTTGCACTTGCCAGGGAAGCACTTATTCTACTGAGCCATCTCCCTGGCCCAGGATTTTTAGATTTTAAAAGTAATGTTGGTTGTAAAAACACATGCACACATGCATGCAATGTTGCTAAGTACAGAACTCAAAATTTTCTCCGCACTCCATCTTCATAATCATGATTCCAGTCGCAGAAGTATTTTATTATGTAAATTACCACAATCACTCCTGTGTATATGTGAACATGTATGTGTGCAAGTGTAAAATAGACACATAAAAATTTAGAGATTGTGTAATATGTGTAGCTTATTACCTACTTCTTTCTGAATGTTACATCGTGCTTCTTCGTAGTCATGCACTTTACTATTTTAAGCCAGCACCATAATTAATTACATTGTTAACTATTTTCAATTAGTTTAAATAAATACTTACCCACTAATATTCCTGCACTGGCGAATTCCAAGTGCGTTAGTGGAGCATGTGGAGAGTAGCATTGTAAGAATGGGCGTTCTACTTTTTTCATTCTCTTCTTCCCTCCTTGGTTTATAATTCATAGTTAAGGGCTGCATAGAAGAGGTATGAATGGGGATTCTGTCCAGGGAATAATCTCTTTGGAGAATATGTGAAATTCAGCAAGAGCATCCATTTGTAAGAATTGTTTTTTGGAACTGAACTGAGTTCTGATATGTAACCAACTTTTGATTTTCAGATAGGTGGTTCTCTTTTTGCTGCAAATATTGGCAGTAGCCACTTTATTGGCCTGGCAGGGATAGGAGCATCTTCAGGGATAGCCATTGGGGCCTTCGAATGGAATGTAAGTAATAACTTTTGCCACACCCAGCCCCTCCATCTTTATCATTGTCCAGATACAATTCACAAGCACAAAACTTGCTTTAAATCTTGACTATGATAGACATCTTAAGAAAAGAAGTAAGTCTTTGACTTTTCAAGAATGTGTTACTTTTCATCCTGGGAAACCAGAATAGTTTCAGGATTTTCTTTTCTTTCATAAAACTGTCTTTTAAGTTCAGGCATAGTAGTGCACGCCTGAAACCCCAGCGCTAGGGAGGCTGAAAACAGGAGGATCACTACAAGTCCGAGCTGCATAAAGTGAGACCCTGCACACAAAAAATTGTCTTTTAAAATTATTTATATGCCACCATTATTCCTTCTTGAGAGTAAACAAACAATAAATTAATAGTGAATATCTTGAAAATTGGTTAAGTATACCCTCCCCCAATTGTTTTGAAGTACTAGAGATTGAACCACTGAGCTGCAATCTCCACTCCTTTGTATCTGTAGTCTAAGACAGGTCTCACCAAGTTGCTTAGGCAGTATTGAAATTTGCGATCTCCCTGCCTCTGCCTCTGTCTTAGTTACTCTTCTCTCGTTGCTGGGACAAATACCCGACAACCAAAATGAAGGAAGGAAAGGTTTATTTAGCTCACAGTTACTGGAG
>NW_004524655.1:10626159-10651323 GCF_000260255.1 Octodon degus | reverse complement strand
AACCAGGGACTGAACTCAGGCCCTTGTGCTTGCCAGGGAAGCATACTGTGTTTCTTAAATCCTGAGATGCCTACGATACATGACTCTGTTCTGCCATAAACAGATACCGATAACTATCTACTTACTTAGTGTATCTCTTAAGGCTTTCATAGAAAATATTTTAAATTCTTCTTTTTAAGAAAAGACCTAAATAAATGAAAACTATATAAATGATTGAAAGTCTTATTATCCTAAAAGTTAGTTCTCCTATGGGCTGGGGAGATAGCTTGGCATCATAAGCGCTTGCCTGGCAAGCACAAGGTCTTGAGTTCGACTGCCATTAACACATGCCAAGCTGGCCAGGGAACCCCTGGTGTGCAGTACTGGTCTCAGAACCAGGCATGGTGGTGCAAGACTGTAATCCCAGCACTGGAGGCTGAGACAGGAGGATCACTACAAGTCTAAACTGCATAGTGAGAACCTGTATCATCAAAAAAAAGTTCTCCCCAGTAAGACTATGCATGCAATAAAATTGCTTGGTTTTGGTTTTACTCTTTGAGCCAGGGTCTCTTTACATAGTTCAGTCTTGCCTCGAACTCACGATGGAGCCAGGTTGGTCTCAAACTCATAGGATCCTTTTGGCTCACTCTCCCAAGTGCTAGGATTACAGGCATCCACCACCATATCAGGCTACACACAGGGACTTAGAAAAGTAATTCTAAAATGTATGTAGAATAACTAAAATATTGTTATACTTTTAAGAAGTTTATACTCTGCCATTGCTATAGCAAAAATACCGCTATCAAAGACAAATTTGCCCTACCTCCTATCAAGACTTATTAGAAAGCTATACTAATTTGTACAATATAACACTAACGTAGCATGAAAACACTGCCTGATTTAGGTAAGTTCCCCAAGGCCCATAGTGTTCCGGGCTCAGTCACCAGCCCACAACACCATCTCCCAGTGGAAGTGAAGAAACAGAAATGGAAATTCTGCCTAAGGTTGCTGCCTTTTATTCTCCCAAAACTACTGTGGGCTGGCAACCAAACATGAGCCTCTGAGCACTTATCTAAATAGAAGTAGAGCATAAAGCAGCTATGGTGGTACACGCCTATAATCCCAGAACTCTGGGAGACTAAGGAAGGAGAATCAAAAAATCCAAGCCCAGTCTGGGAAACTTAGTGAATTATTGATTTCCTGCCTCAAAAAAAAGAAAGATGAGCACCGCATCATGGTACATGACTATAATCCCAGTACTCAAGAAGCTGAGGCAGGAGGATTGCCATGAGTTTGAGTCAGCCTGGCTACATAGTTCAAGGCTAACCTGAATTACATAGTGAGACCCTGTCTCAAACCAAACAAAAAAAAAAAAGGGTGGAGGATAGAAGGGTTGGAAAGATATCTAAGTGTGAAGACCCTGGATTCAATCTCATGACACCAAAAAAAGAAACCAAAAGGGGGACATGGTTAGTGCGAAACATTCTGGTCACCGGGAGAATGTCCTCGAAGAGGGATATTAGGCCGCTGGTTTCTTCTTCTTCTCATTTCCAGCCATGAGATGAGTTTCTCCACCGTACATTCTGCCCTAAGGTCCTCCTGTGCTACCACAGGCTCCAGCCAATGGAACCAACTGCTCATGGATCGAAACCTTTGACACTGTGATACCAAATAAATCTTTCCTCTTTTCAACTTTTTAAATTTATTATTTTCTTATTTGTGACAAAGCTGGATAACCTACATGATGACAAGCCCAGAAATAGTCTTACATGGACACTTGCCTGATAACAATGATGCCATTACAAATCACTGAAGAAAAGAGGATCAGGAGATTTTAAGTGGTGGAGTAAATACCAGCAGTGAACTACAGCCCATCCAGAACCTAGACAACTGGAATAATAATAATAATTAATAATAATAATAATAATTGGTAAGTACAAAAGAAGTGGATCTCTGAGAATTGGGAGGGAGCTGACAGGAAAACTAAAAACTACAGAGAAGCAGAAGAATCACAGTATAATGCAAAGAGAATAACAAAGCAGCCTGAAAGCCTACACCTGGCCTCCAAGGAAGGAGACCTGTCTCCACTAACACAAGGTGAGTCCAAAGAGGACCAAGGACTCCATGAGGGGCAAATAGGGCAGCAGGGCTAAACCCCTCAAAGGAGGATGTTTATTTTAAATTGCAAAATCAGGACAGGGTTTAATCCCGAAATTGACTTCGGCATGGCAAGATAGAGTTGGAGACAAACTCCAGAGCAGAGCTTATCGAATGGAAAATGTTAAATCAGGAGCCATTTGGAAAGAAAAGTGAGAAGACAAGGCAACAGAATGCCTGCAGAAGCTCCCAACTCCTCCAAAGCTGATACATGGGGTGTCAACGAGGAGAGGCTCCAAAGCCAAACACTGGAATTGCATGAAATGATAAGAAAGGAGGGAAAAAAAAGAAACAAAGATCAATAAGGTGGTTGGTGAGCTGAACAGTGGTATAACTAAATAGATAAGGACTGAATAAACAAAATGATCCGTGCTTACAGGAGACTAATAAAATGCAACCTGAGTGTTGCCTCTTGGGATCAATATTGGCTTGAAGTTCACTTTGCTTGAAAACAGGACAGCTACTCTCACTTGTTTTGGGATTCTCATCACATGGAATACTGTATTCCGTCCTTTGAGTTTTAGTCTGTGAATTTCCCTTTGAACTAAATGTTCTTGTATACAACATATTGATAGGTTTTGTTTTCTGATCTAATTGGCCAATAGATAATACAAAATATGAATGGTTACTTTAACAAAGAATTGGAGTCCTTGACACAGAAATGTAAGAGATTTAAAAATTCTAATGAAAGTATGGGCAACAAAAGGTGTTTGATATTTAGACAGATAGGGTAAACCGAACTTCATATACTGCAGGTTAATAATAAGCTTCTCTTCTGGAAGTTTAACAACCTAAGTTAGAGTTTGAAATTGGAGAAAAGGAAGGGCTGCAAGGTCAACCAACATTTTGGCCCTAACCTTTCAAGGTCAGTAAAGACTCGGGAATAGGAGAACCTGTACAGTAACAACATGTAACTCAGTTGCGCTCCAAATTTTCTGATCAAGAAGATTATGGAGCCACAGAAAAATGTGATCAATGATGTATAGTGTGCCTGGGGAGAGTCACATGGAGAGAAAAAACATTCTCTCAGGCTTTCGCAGAAAGCAAATTGGTCAAGCAATAGCCATGACTCATCCTCATGGCTGACACTGACAAAGGATCTATAAAGTACAGTACAGGGCTCTGGGATAAATCCTGAGGGTACTTGACTGACCTTATCAGATACAAAAGTTACATTTCTTGTTATATAGGTCTTGCTTTATCTTGGTCTTAACCACCCAGAAGAAATGTATAAAAATGAGGTATATAAAGTAAAGCCATATTAATACAATGAGCTATAAAAGGCTCAAGTCAATAACTTCTGAGGATAACCCACTAATATTATAGACTGCTAGACAGTGTTGGATTGTTTAGCTGAATTCAAACACCTTAGTATTTAGATGCCAATAGAATATTCACCTCTGACAGGACTAAACAAAAGAAAGGGGATACAAAGAAAAGATCATTTTGTATTTATATATACAAAATAGTTAGGATAGATATACAGCTACTTTCACTTAATTCAATGAGAAGAAAGAGGTTTACTAACAGTGTTTGGACAGAATATCCTGTCTGCTTCTTGTACTATGGATAATCACTAAGAAGATAACAACGTACAATGTATTGATTATTGAAAATGTCCCATTATTCAGCTTTGAAACTGTCTCATTCATATTTATTTCTCAATAAAATTTTTTTTTAAGAAAGGAAAAAAAGAAAGTATGGGCAGCAGAAGTGACTGGTGAAAGAACAGACAGTCAGAGCTAGAAGACAAGATGGAGGTGACCATATACTTAAAGATATGGGGACCGGGCAGAGACAGACAAACAGACACAGAGACCACGAAACATGGTTCCAACAGCTGCTAGCTGAGAAAAAGAAGGCTAATCTGAGATTAACTGAAATGAGTGAAAAATTGGAAGACAGCACAAATGACATTTTAAAAATATACTGTTTATGGAAATGATAGCAGAAAACTTTTCAAGTATGGTGAAAGAATTTGTAACATACACTAAGTGAGTCATATAGAAACCCATAGAGCCACAGGTAGAAAATCACTTCTCCATGACACATCAGAGTCAAAGTCCCATGAATATAACACAAGCACAGACTCTTAAAACCCATTAGAGAAAAGCCATAGATCACTTATAAAGTAAATCCATTAGAGTTTCAGCAGAGTTCTCAACACAAACCCTAAAGGCCAGCAGAGCTCAGAGTGAAGCATTTCGACCCCTAAAAGAAAATAACTTACAACCTAGGCCAATGCATCCTGCAAAACTTTCAAAATTGCTGGAGGAATAAGGTCTCTCTGTGACAGAGCACCTTAAGAAATTCATGACCCCCAAACTAGTGCTTCAAAAAGTTCTCAAGGACATCCTAGGAAAAAACAATGAATCCAACAATGCCGCAACACACAGTGAAATGAATACACCAGACAAGATGAGCAGTTCAGCAGAAGGGAAAGAAAGGAGGAGCAACAGAAAAATAATGCAATGGCAGAAATAAGTCACACCTTTAGGATAACTCTCAATGTAAATGGTCTCAGCTTCTCAATCAGAACACACAAAGAGGGGCCGGGGAGATAGCTCAGTAGAATAAGCACTTCCCTGGCAAGCACAAGGGCCTGAGTTCAATCCCCGGTTACACACACACACACACACACACACACACACACACACACGGGCTAGCGAGATAGCTCAATGGACTGAAAGCCTGCTTAGGCAAGTGCAGGGACTGGGCTTTGATGTCTGGCACCACATGCCATGCTGGTCCCACCCCCAGGCATACTAGCTGGCCACCGAGATTAGGCATGGTGGTGCACACCTATAATCCCAGTGCTGGGGGAGACTGGAAACAGGAGGATTACTGCAAGCCTGTGTTGTTTAGTGAGACCCTGTACCAAATACATTTTTAAAAATTTTTTTAAAAAAACACAGATTGGCAGACATGATAAAAAAAAATCCTTACAATATGTTGTATACAAGAAATATATTTAATTCAAAAGGAAATTCATAGACTAAAAATCAAAGAATGGAAAACAATATGCTATGCAAGGAGAATCCAAAAACAAATTTAAGAGTAGCTGTCCTGTTTTCAAGCAAAGTGAATGCTATGGCCTGACTCTAGGTGTCCCCCCAAAGCCTCATGCAGTCATGGGGAAGACTTCTAGAGTTTGTGATTAACTCATGATCCACTGGGATTATGGGTGATCCAAGGCTGGGATTATGGATCTGAGTACTGCTAGGATTATGGGTGTGACTGCTACACGCAGCCTGAGGCAGATAGCCCGAATGTAACACAAGAAACAGAGAGACAGACATGCTCTCTGTAGCCGTTGTTACCGCTACTCCTCCATTTTGCTCTCTGCTCTTTGCCACTGCCATGAACTGCTGCCCTCTGCCATGTGCCAGTCTGCCTTGGAGCCAGCCGAGTATGGACTGAAGCCTCCAGTAACTGTAAGCTAAATAGACCTTTCCTTCCTTTCTTTTGAGTGTCAGGTATTTGTCCCAGCAATGAAAGAAGAGTAACTGAGACAGTGAACTTCAAGCCAATAATGACCAGAAGAGGCAAAGAAGGTCAATGCACATTGGTAAAGGGAATAATTCAATGAGAAGAGCTAACAGTTATAAATGTATCTGCACCAAACACCAGCATATCCAACTTCATAAACACTACTGGACATAAAAGATCAGATAAGCATCAATACAATGACAGAAATGTACAATACAATCTCGACATTGCACATCACAATAGACCAGCTGGGAAAAAATGAACAAAGAAATGTCACAGTTTTGCCAAATTTTCAAACAAATGGACTTAATACATACGTATGTACAAAATGTTCTACCCAACAACAGAACACACATTCTTCTTAGCAACACATGGAACTATCTCCAAAATAGGCCACGTACTTTCCCATGAAACATGCTTCAATAAATAAATACCAAAAATTTAAATAATCTCATATTATCAGATCATAGCGAAATAAAAATAGATTTTTTTTCATAATTTTGGGAAGTGTCTACAGGATGTTTAGGGACTCACTACTAGATCGGACTCATAGTGATCCTCCTGTTTACAGTCCTCCCTGGGATTACAGGCACACACCACCAGGCCGAGTCTCAATCGCCTTGTCAGCACACCCCTGGGGGCGGGGCTGGCACTGGAGGCCCCGGGGATCAAACCCCCGGAAATAGATTTCAATGGAAAAAGAAACTACAGAAATTTTGCAAACAAGTGGAGATTAAACAGTACATCCTTGAATAATCAACTGGCAACAGAAGAAACCAAGGAAAAACTTACAGTTCCTAGACAAAGCCACTGCAACATACAAGAATTTATGGGACACAATGAAAGCAGTCCCTAAGAAAGGACATGATGGCTGTGAACGCCCGTATCAGGAAAATCATACTGAGTCCAAATAAGCTAGGAGCCGGGGAAATGGCTCCGTAGAATAAGCGCTTCCCTGGCAAGCACAAGGGCCTGAGTTCAATCCCTGGTTCCACAAAACATAAATAAATAAGCAAATAAACAAACAAACTAGTGCACTTCAAGGTCCTCGAAAAGCAAGAACAACCCAAATCCAAATTTAGTATAAGGAATGAAAATATTAGATCAGAGTAAAAATTATTTAAACTGAGACTTAAAAAAATACAAAGAATCCGTGAAAGAGCTGATTCTTTGAAAGTATAAACAAAATAGGCAAATAGCCAATTTTACCAATAACTAAAGAAGAGAGCCACATCTATGCCATTAGAAGTGAAAAAGGTGTGACCACCGCCTCGCCCCCGCTCGCCCCACGTCTGCTGCGCCTCCGCGCTGAGGTTTCAACAGACCTCACCCAAGATGCCCCCCCAAATGGAACACGCCATGGAAACCATGATGTTTATGTTTCATAAATTTGCTGGGGACAAATGCTACTTACCAGAAGAGGACCTGAGAGTACTCATGGAAAAGGAATTCCCTGGATTTTTGGAAAATCAAAAAGGCCCTCTGACTGTGGACAAATCATGAAGGACCTGGACCAGTGCTGAGATGGCAAAGTGGGCTTCCAGAGCTGCTTTTCACTAATTGCAGTCCGCACCATTGCATGCAGTGATTACTTGATAGTACACATGAAGCAGAAGGGAAAGAAGCAGGCAGACGTGAACATGCACACCTGCCCTGATGAGAGCTCTCCCAAAGGGCCACTGAAGGAATCCGCCCCTCGGGTTCCCCTTGTATAAAGATGTCATTCATGAGCAGATCGGGACCCTTAGAAAATGTACAAATAACATCCAGCTCTCAGAGAGTGGAAGGTTCATAAATACTACGTAAGCTTTTGATTTTTGTATTTGCGTCCTCTTGCCCCCAATAAAGTCTTTTTTTTTTTTTTTTTGTAGGTCCAAAAAAAGAAAAAGAAATGAAAAGGGGGAAATCACAGTGAACGTCACCAAAACGCAGATTATTAGCAGCTAGTTAGAAATCTATACTCTGATCAGTTAGAGAGCCTTGAAACAAGGGGTAGATTCTGAGTTACATATTATTACTAAAATTAAACCAAAAAGATTTTTTTAAAAACCTGAGTAATCCAACCACAGGAAATGAAATTGAGGCAGTAATTAAAAAAGAAAAACTTGCCAAGTAAAAAGGCCCCAGCTGATGGATTCCCAATTTACTTCTACAGACACTTCAGGAAAGATCTCACACAAATATTCCTCAAACTCTTTAATGATACTCAGAGGGAAGAAGTACTGTCAGATTCATTCCTGGAAACTAGCATTAGCTTGATTCCCAAACCACACAAGAACTCGACTAAAAAAGAAACTACAGAACAATCTCCTTAATGAACAGAGATACGGAGATCCGCAACAAGATATTCACCAACAGAATGCAGCAAATCATTTAAAAATCTTGTATTTGCAGTGTATTATTTGTTGAAACTGTCCTTCCGATATGATTTGAAACTGTCTCATTGCTATCTGTTTGTCAATAAAACTTTGAAAAAAAAAAAAGAAGAAGAAGTAAAGCCATGTTGTTACATTGAGCTGTAGGGCACTTAGGTCAACAATTTCTGACACTGCCAGTCAAGCAGAAGACCCAATACTATTATGGATTACTGGACTCTTTTAGAATATTTTTGCTGAGTTAACACACCTATAATATTCAAATGAGGGAACTAAACAAAAAAGGGGATATATAAATGAATGTCCATTTTGTATTTGTGTATTCAAAGTGGTTAGGATAGATATATACTTACATTCTCTTAATGAATAAAGTGATTTGTTGTAATAGTGTTTGTAAATACGATATCATGTCTGTATCTCGTATGGCAAATAACCACTAGGAAAACAGTATGCAATGTGTTAATTATTGAAACTGTCCTACCAACTTGATTTGAAACTGTCTCATTGTTATTTGTCTGTCAATAAAATTATGGAAAAATAAATTAAAAAAAATAATAATACAAAAAAGAATCTGAAGGCAACCATACATGCCTCTTTTTTTTCTTAAATTATTTTTTATTGTGTTAAAATAAAATTAACATACATGTGTCCTCTTTTAAAAAGTTTAAGTGTAGCTCAGTATTTCAACTGGATGCACATTGCTGTACAACATCTTCCTTGAAATTTTTGTGCCTCATAACTGGAACTCAATGAATGAGTTTCCTCCTCACCCTTGCCCTGGCAACACCACAGGGTTAATTTCTGTTTTTGTGAGTTTGATTGCATTAGATACTTCGTATAAATGGATGTAGATATCTTGTCAATTCCATGTTTGTCATAATAATCAGTATTGTTGTGGACTGTTTATGCTATGTGTAATTTTATGATCCAGCGATGGTGGGTAGGGTGATATAATTTGTTCAACTTTACATTTCACTAATTGTGCCTTCTTGAACAGACTTAGGAAAACCAAATATAGCACATATTTCTCATAAAAAAAAAAAAAAATCTTGTATTATGACCAAGTAGGCTTCATCCAAAAAAGACACAAAGATGGTTCAACACATGCACATAAAAAAAACACAACACGGGGCCGGGGAGATGGCTCAGTGGAATAAATGCTTCCCTGGCAAGCGCAAGGGCCTAAGTTCAAACCCCGGTTCTGAAAAAAAAAAAAAAAAATCACATAAGTAGAAGCAAGGACAAAAGTCACATGATCATCTCAATGTAGGCAGAAAAGGCCTTTGTCAACATCTGTTCATTATCAAAACTTTGAGGTAGGTAAGTTTGGAAGGACTTTATCTCAAATTGATAAAAGCCCCTGATAAGTCCACTCCAACATCCATTAAATGGGGGAAAACCGAAAGCTTTTCCTAAAAACTTGGAACAAGACAAAGATGTCCAAAATCATGCCCACTTAATATAGCACTTAAAACATTAGCCAAAGCAATCAGACAAGAGCAAAAAAATAACATATGTATAAGAAACTAAGAAGACAAAGTATTTACTTGCTGATGGCAAAATCATTTACATAAAAAAAACCATAAAATTCCACCACAAAATTCAATTCCACCTAAAACTAATAATTCCAGCAAGGTAGCAATATACAAAATCAACACAAAAATCAATGGTATTCCTGTACACTGATAATGATCCTACTGAGAAAGAAACCAGGAAAACAATGCCATTCAAAATAGCCTCAAGAGAAATGAAATATTTAGGAATTAACCTAACCAAGGAAGTGAAAACTTCCATAATAAAAACTATAGTACTCTGAAGAAGGAAATCAAAGAGGGTGTCACAAAATGGAAAGCGATCCCTCGTTTCTAGATGAGATGCCTATTTTATAGCCATACTTCCAGAATTGATGTACAGATTTAATGCCATCTCGACCGAAACACCAACAGCACTCTTTACACAGCTAGGGAAAACAATCCTAAAATTCGTCTGGAACCAGACGAGACCCAGGAGCAGCAAAAGCAGTCTGGACAACAAAAGCAAAGCAGGAGGTATCACAATTCTGGGCTGCAAATTATATTAAAAAAAAGCTACAGTGATGAAATGTCATGGTACTGGTACAAAAACAGACACGTGGACCACCAGAACAGAATAGAGGATGCAGGAAAACTCCAGGTATACTCAGCTATCTGATCTTTGATAAAGGAGTAAAAAATATATGCTGGAGCCTCTTTGATAAATAGTTCTGAGAAAACTTGCTATCACATTCAGAGGACTGAATCTAGTTCTATATTTCTCACTGTGTATTAAACTAAAATCTAAATCTAAATCAAAGATCTAGACATTAAAATGGAAACACACCTAATCTGCTAGAAGATAAACAGGTAAAACTCTTTCAAAGCAAAGGCATAGGCAAGGACTTTCTCAACAGAAAGTCCACTGAATAAGAAATAACATTAAGAATCACAAATAGGATTCTATCAAATTAAAAATCGTCTGCACAGCACAGGAAAGCAATGAAGTAAAGAGGCAATCTACAACATGGGAGAAAAACTGTCAGCTATTCCTTGGACAGATGTCCAAAAGATTTTGGGCATAATATTCAGGCTATATAAAGAACTCAAAAATTAAGTCACCCAAAGTTAAGGACCAACTCATCAAAAAAAATGAACAACTAGGGACCTGCCCCTTAGCTCAGTTCTTTAAGTGACTGCTTCCACAAAGCAGTCAGGCTCAGGTTGCTGTGGTTCGATCCCCACAACTCAAGCCAGGCAAACTTGCCCTGAAGGCATTCGGAGCCACAAAAAAAAAAAAAAAAAAGAACAACTGAAATGAATAAACACTTCTCAGAAGAGATAAATGTATGGAAAATTTTTTCAACATCTCTAGCCATTAAGAAATGCTACTGAAGGCCCAGCATGGTGGGGCATGCCTGTAATCTCAACACTCGGGAGGCTGAGGCAGGAGTATTGAAGCAAGTTTGAGGCCAGCCTGGGCTACAAAGTGAGTTCAAGGCCAGCCTGAACTACATGGCAAAACCCAGTCTTAAAAAGGAAAAAAAAAAAAAAAAAAGGAAGAAAAAAAAACTAATTTTTTAATTAGTTTTAATTCCATCTCTCTCCAAAGAGAATGCCACCATCAAGATTGAAATAATAGCAAATATTCATGAGACTACAGTGGTGGAAGGAACCCTTGCACACTGCTAGTGGGAGTGTAAACTAGTATGACTATTGAGATCATTAGAGAGACTCCTGCAAAAAGACAAAGTAAGTATTCCACTTAACCCAGCAGTTGCCTTCTAAATATCTTCCCAAAAGTTTTGAAAAGATATTACTGTGATACATACATTCCCATATTTATAAAAGCACAACTCACAGGAGCTACATCTTGGAAGTGGCATACATGTGCCCATCAGTAGATAAGTGGATAAAAAATATGGTATTGATACACAGCAGAGTACAACTGTGTTATACAGAAGGATAAATTTCAATCATTTGTAGAAAAAATGGATGTCTTGAGATGTCCAGGGAAATGAATCAGACTCATGATCTTAAATTTTGCATGGTTTCTCTTATATGAAAACTTCAAAATATAAGGAAACCAAAGAGCAAAATCAAAGGTAAATAATAAGAATGAGGGAAGTAGAGCTTTTGCAAATAAGTAGGTAAAGAGATTGGAGAAAGGAGAAGGAGGGGAGGGGAAGGGAGTGAAAAAAGAGCTGAGGTGTTTTGTGTACATGCACCAGCATCCTACAAGGAGCGTGATCACTATGTACTACAAATGTGTGTCAGTAAAAATTAAAAGAAAGAAGTATCAACTAAATAGCATGAGAAAAAACAATGTATGGCCTGGAGTGCTTGCTTGTCTAGCATGCATGAGACTCTACGTTTGATTCCCATCATTGCAAAAATAAAAATACAATACAATAAAATATAGTCTCTCCACACTGAACAATTTTGGATTGATTAAAGACTTAAATGAGAAATACAAAAGATTTAAATTTGTAAAAAGTCCAGAATCCCTGGCTGATGACTACTATACACATAGATACATGACAAAAAGGGAAAAACTAGAAGGAGATTCGTCCTAGAAAGATAGAAGCACACCAGGTGAAATTTTGCTTGGCTTACTGGGCCTTCACCTGGGTCCATTTCCGGACCTACACACATAGGCAGTA
Source organism: Octodon degus (assembly GCF_000260255.1). NCBI lineage: Eukaryota > Metazoa > Chordata > Mammalia > Rodentia > Octodontidae > Octodon > Octodon degus. Next base: position 10,639,149 of record NW_004524655.1, on the reverse strand, counting down.
GAAGAAAGAAGTCTCACTGGTTTGAGGTATCAAAGGATAGAACTTAGGTCTGGCAAAGCATCTGGAAATTTAGGGAGGGAGCTCCACAAATGAGAGCACTAACCACCAAATCCAAATATAAATTTGGCTCAGATCCTTGGTAGACTGCCAAACTGAACAGGTGCAGGGGAACTCTCCAGAGGGTGAGGCTGAATTCACAGCAACTAGAAACTCAGGGGAAAAAAAATATAAGCAAAACTGGGCTCGGCTGTGTATTCCTGTAATCTAAGCACTTGGAAGGCCCAGGCAATGAGGTTGCAAGGTTGAACCCAACATAAGCCATTTAGTGATTTTGCAAGATCCTCTCTCAAAATAAAAAAGGACTGTAGATACAGGTAGGTGCAAAGTCACCAGCTTCAGCCTCCGTTAGTACAAAGAAATGTTTCTTTTTTTTTTTTTTTTTAAATGACATGTATTTTACTTATTTATTTGTGTGTATGCGTGGGGGGGGCAGCCCAGCCCACCAGGGGGCGGGGCTGGCTGGCATGTGGTGCTGGGGGATTGAACCGCGGTCCCTGTGCTTTGCTAAGCTTGTTCTAAGTAGGTGCTTTAGACCACTGAGCCATCTCACCAGCCCCCAAAGAAATGTTTTTAAATGACCAGAAACATGGGGCAGACTGGGGAGTGGCATGAAAGATTTTTCCATTTGAGTTTAATAAAGTCAATTGCCTACTAAACAAGAACGAACAATACCTTAGAAAAACAAAACATTCCAGAATGCTAAATTGCATTTTTTATGATAACCACTTTTCCACCAATAATTATTAGATATACAAAGAAGAGGGAAAATAAATATGACCCGTGCTCTGAGAGGAAAAAAAACTAGCAAATACAAAGTGATTCTGAGTAGGCCCAGATGTTAATTTAATGAACAAAAATGTCAAAGTTGCTAGTACAAATATGTTCCAAACAGTAGTAGAGAGCTGAGGAGATAGCTCAGCAGACTAAGTGCCTGCCTGGCAAGTGCAAGGACCCAGGTTCGATCCTGGGTACACATGCTGTGCTGGCCCCATGCCAAGCAGGCCACTGAAACTAGGCGTGTTGGCCCATGCCTGTAATCTCAGACCTAGAAAGGCTGAGACAGGAGGACCACCATGAGTCCAAGCTGCATAGTGAAACCCTGTACCCAATAAATAAATAACTTTTAAAAAGAAAAGAAGAGCACCTTCTTTATAAAAAGAAATAGTAATAGAAAATGGGATTTTAATGGATGAAACTAGGGAAGAAGCAAGTACAAATTCTATCACCAGAAAGCACAGTAACTGAAGTGAAAAATTTACAAAAGGGGTTCCATAACAGATTAAGAATGGCAGAAAACAGCATTAGGAATTTTAGGTTATAATTACCCAAAAGAAAGAACAGACAAAAAAATTAAAGAAAAGGGAATAAAACTCCAGGAACTTGAAATATAACATCAAGCAGTCTGACATGGATATCATTAGAGTCTCAGAAAGAGGAGAGAGAGAGAGAGATAAATTTTTTTCTTGGCAGTACTGGGTATTGAACTCCGGGCTTTCGCACTAAACTATGTCCACAGCCCCTTTCCTTTTTCATTTTTTAAAGCAAGATCTCACTAGATTGCTCAATTGCCTAGGCCAAGCTCAAGTGCACTTCTCTTGTCTCAGCCTCAGAATGATAGAATTACAGGGGTGTATCATCATGGCTGGCCAAAATGTATTTTTTATTTGTTTTTTGTTTGTTTGTTCGTTTGTTTGTTTGTGGAACTGGGGATTGAACTCAGGCCCTTGCGCTTGCTAGGCAAGCACTTATTCCACTGAGCCATCTCCCCAGCCCCAAAATGTATTTTTTAAAGAAATAGTGATTGAGAATTTCCCAAGTATGGTGAAAAATGTTCATTTACAGATCCAAGAAGCTTAACAATCATAAAACTAAATAAGCAAAGAAAACTATACTTGGGTACAGTTTCTTAGCAAATTAATCTTTAAGACCCAGTCATCCTATTCCTAGATAAATGGAAACATATCTCCACATACAGATTTGTATACAAAGGCTCGTTGCAATTTTATTCATGTGATGTACATGATTTCTAGATTTAGAAGGATGTTCATAGCCTTAGAAATGATGTAAATTGCAGTGGGTGAATGAATAGACACCCTGGAAGACAGTGTCCTATTCGGCATGCAAGAGGAATTGTGCAACCACGTGGACCAATCTCAACACGGCGCCAACTGAAAGAACTAAGGCATGAAAAAGAAAAGCCCACACTGTGTGCTTCCATTTCTCCGAAATCCTAGAAAAGTTAGTGTGATGACAACTGACTCTGGTTGTCTCTGTCAGAGGTAGAGTGCAGGCCTTGACCACAGGGCCGGAGAGACTTTCTGGAAGCTTCGTTGGAAATGTTATCATGAGTGTGGTGCTAATTCCATACTGTATACATTCTTCTCAGTTCATCGAACCATACCTACTGAATGGGGTGATTCTGTAAGCAGATTATGCCCCAGAGCTGTTAAATTTAAAAAAAAAAATGTTTAGAGAACATTAAAAATTTTTAAAGGTTGATTTGTCATGATGTATAGCACTTCCTATTTTGATGCCATAAGCCCAGGAAAATTATCACAGAATGTAATCATATTTTAAAATAAAGTCTTTATAAAAGTAATGACATCAGGGCTGGGCAGATAGCTCAGCAGGATAAATGCCTGCCTGGCAAGCGCAATGTCTGGAATTCGATCCCTAGTACTACGGGGGGGGGGGGACGGGACAGAGACAGAGAGAGAGACAGAGACAGAGAGACAGAGAGACAGAGACAGAGAGACATCAGAATGAGGTCATTAAGGTGCACCCTAATCTAGTATGACCTTGTAATGAAATTTAAGCACAGATCTGGGGAGAGTGAAGAAACAGAGAAGACACCCACTCACAAGAACCCAGCCCTCACAGCCCTCAGTAGGAGCCAAACTTGCCAACATCCTGAACTTCTAGCCTCAGGAACTGTGAGGAGATGAGCTGCCTGTTGTTTAAGTCACCCAAAGTGCCCTACTTTGTTACAGTATCCTGAGCAAACTCATATAAACAACAGACATAAAAGCAGCTTGGGCAGATCAGAGCCGCACTGAAAAAGTGAGATACCTTTAGCACAATACTATTGAAAACCAAGTAAAAGCCCTTAGAAAAGGGCTCATGGTCACTGTGAGGCTCTTCATCAAGCAGGTGAGATCTGAATCACAACTTGCAAGTACACATGTGCAGGTAGGCGGACAAGACAGTACAAGGATAATCAGAGGAGAAGGCAGGACAGTATCTGTTCAGCAGTTATTCATTCATTTTCCATAAGCTGGGCACTGCCCGTGACCCAGGAACAAAGAAAGCACAGAGCGCCTGACGCAGTCCTTGACTCATGATGCTCAAGGTGGTGGAGAAATAGAACCAGATCATCTGAGACACCAGCACTCCGAGGCTGGCAGTGTTGGCACAGAGAGAGGTTGGGGGGCCATAAGGCCCGTTCCCACGTCCCTAGAGCAGAGAGAGCACTGGCTATTTTTGCAATATATGACAAGGCACTGCCTTTTCTCTATATTTATCCTATAAAAATGATTTGCCGACCTTAGATATTTTCAGATAGCTGCGTTTCCATCTTCATTCCTAAGGGAGGCTGGACACTAAGCTTCTTGGAGCTAGCAGGATTGCCTCGCCTTTCTTAGAGTTCCCATTTTAACTGGTCCCAGAGGCAGTGGCCCCACCTCTCGCATTCCTACGCCTCCCCAGCTATCAGCAGCCTCTCCCGGTGACAAACCAGTACTTGGGAGTGGTCTCATCTCTGTGGGTGAACCTCCTCTTCAGTCTCTATCTCACGGTGACCTCTCTTGTTTGTACAGGTGGTGACACTGCCAGAATATTTGAGAAAGAGATTTGGTAGTGTTCGGATCCAGGTCCTCGTTTCTATTTTGTTTATACTCATCGATGTCATCACTAGGATCTTGGTGAGTTTGTAAAAGCCACTCCAAAAAGAGAATACCCCCAAAAATAAATAAGTAAATAAATAAATAAAACCAGCTCAGGTCTATGCTAAATTATCCTAGCAGTTTGCTCTGGGATTATGTAAATTACTTATCGGCCTGTACTTTTTAAGTTAGTTGAACAGTGTTCAATGTTACTATTAAAAGTTTAAGGGCTGAGGAGATAGCTCAGTACAGTAAGTGCTTGCCTGGCAAGTGCAAGGGCCTGAGTTCAATCCCTGGTTCTGCCAAAAAAAAAAAAAAAGTAAATAAAAGTTTAACAGGGCCCAGGGATTTAGCTCAGCGGTAGAATGCCTGCCTAGCAAGTCGGAAGCCCTGAGTTCGGTCCTCAACACCAAAACCAAAAAATAAACCCTCAACTAAAAAACAGACCAAAAAGAAAGACATGTGAGTTTAATGATACTTTACAAAAAATAAAAAGCAGGGGCAGCTTGAGATCTCTCAAGAAGAGGTTACAGGTCCCTCCTGGATAGTTCCAGGGAACTCTGGATTCCTATCATTAAGTAATCAATTCAGGAGTTTTTGTGTCCTTGACATTAATTCCTGAGTAAGACCATAAGCCCCAGCCTGCCTCTCTGGACTACTTTCCTTATTTCCTCTCCTGTATTTACACTGCCTGCCTTATTGGCTTTAAAACACAGCCACTTTGTTCGCACTTCAAGCCACTGTCCCTTGCTCCACACTCTGCCTGACGTAATCTACTACTAGATTCTTAGGTGGCTGAATCCTCATCACCCCGTGACAGAGAAATGTCAATGTCTTGAGAAGGTCTTCCAAGAATATATCTAGTCAGTCATGGCTTAATTTCAATTTTTCTTGTAATGCTTATCACCATGAGGGATTAACTTATTTGTGTGCTTGTTTATTATCCATTCTGTGCCTGTTTGCAAGCTTCCTCAGTGCAAGGCATGGCCTGACTTGCTCACTAAATTTCTCCCTGTGCTGAGACTGTGTTTAACCGTTAAGGCTCTTTTGATAGATTTTCTTTGGGCATAACCAAGTGAGTGGCATTTTTATGCTACATGGAATATGCCTATGTATTAACCCCTTTCCTTTATTCAACACATGCTCCTTAAGCACAGGGACTAAGTTCTGAACACTCCTGTGTGTCCTGAAACCTGCTGAGTGTCTGCAACGTGGTTGGCGTTCAGGAAGCATTTGGTGAATAAACGAATAGATGAATCTGTGCCCATTGCATCCTTGGCCTTAAAGATTAGAATAACAAAGCAGTAGATTAGCCAGTTAAGTGATGGGCAGATGTTTCAAAATCAGTGTTAGTTACTAATCCAGAGGTCAACAAATCTGGTCCACTGGCCAATCCAGCTAATGATCTGCTTTGTATAGCCCTTCAGCTAAGAATGATTTTTTCATAGCTTTAAAGAGTTGTACAAAAGAGAGAGAGAGAGAGAGAGAGAGAGAGAGAGAGAGAGAGAGAGAGAATGGTGGTCCACAGTGTCCATAATATTATTTACCAACTGGCCCTGTGGAGAGAGGTTGCAGATCCCTGAGAAGCTGTCCCCATGGTTTTTCCAAGTGGCAGAGCTGTAAGAACAATTAACTATGAGATACATTCCCCATTCTGAGCCTCCAGAGTAAGAGGGGTGAAATTGTGTTAATTGGGTGAGTTGGCTTAACTCAAGCCATAAAAGACTGACGGTGGCTGAATGTGTAGGATACGAGACTTGGGTAGACCTCACCTGGCGTTCACAGGTGATGGGATACTAGCCAGAGACCACCTGTTGCGTGTGGTTGCCAATTTCTCCCAACCATTTTTCTTTAGAACTTTTTATCTCACTGGAAATGAAGATATAGCTTATTGACCTTGTACTCATTTTAGGTGGAAGTCTGCTGTGGTGCCATGTTTCTGAAAATTGCTTGGGACATGGATGTTTACCAGATCACACTGATACTGCTGATGATCGCTGGCATTTATATCATCACAGGTGAGATTGCTTCAGTGACTTAAGCATTTATACTGATCAAACACTTTCTACCTACTGAAGTCCTGGGAGACACTGAAGCAGAGGTGTCCAGTTTTTACAATTTCCCTGTCTGCTCAAGGCAAATAATGAAGGCAGGGGTATGCAAGAAAGTAGAGTCCTACCGTTAGAAATCAGATTGGGTGATTAGGGTCTCTCCAAGGCCTATGGCAAGGTCAGCAAGAGTTGTGTTTGTGGCAGAGTGAGGCCTCAAAATGCAAGCCACCAAATAGCAGAGTAGGAGTACAGAAAAAGGAAAGAGGTGGAAATACAGCCCTTAGACCACCAGCCAAGCCTTTGATCTTTTATGTACATAGTTCTGTCCCAGTCAGTCTTTGCCCAGGTATTAAAAATGGGGACCATTGTCACTGAATTTTTTTCCAGCTACAGTGCAAATCTTGGATGTTGATGTGTGCCTCTAAGCAGTTTACCAGAGACCAAGTGGAGAAAATCAGAGTAGGCAGTAGAGTGTGTTCAATCAACAGGTTACATTGTGTGGAAAGAGAAATTAGCTTTAGCTTCCAAGAACACATTTGGTAGTATTTATAGGCTTTTTTTTTTAACGTAGTTGGTACAGGATCTCCACCACAGCTGGGCTCGGTGGCCTGCTCAGTGCACCCCAGGGGCGGGGCCGGCGCAGTATGTGGTGCTGGGGATCGAACCTCTGCTCCCTGCATTTGCCTAAGCAGACACTTAGTCCACTGAGCTATCTCACCAGCCTTTATAGGCATTTTTGATTGTCACATTTGGACAGAGGGTACTATCGATTGACAGAGGTAGATGCCAGGTTAATTAAACTTTGCTGTTGCTTCCAAACTAAACTTTTGTGGCCAAAGATATACATTCTGGCTTAGGCAAATTACCCAGATTGTTTTCCAGCTGAGAAAAACAAACTCAAGGGAAATTGGGACAAAGAAAGGCAAGATAAAAGTTTCATCAATGAATGATGAAAGACATGGGTCTAATTTTTGTGTTAGGCATGTGGAAAGCCAGTTTTATCAGAACCATTTATTAAAGACTATGTTTCTTCCAGTGAGGGTGTTTGGCACCTTTGTCAATAATAAGGTGGCTGAGTATGCTGGGAGTTGTTTCTGCATCTTCTAATCCATTCTACTGATCTTCAGGCTTGTTTGTTGGTTTGTCTGGTTTCTCTGTTGTTGTTGTTGTTGTTGCCAGTATCATGTTTGTTTGTTTGTTTGTTTGTTTGTTTTTTATCACAGCAGCTTTGTAGTATGCAACTGAATTTGTTGATTAAATCTAGAGGTCTTTTGTGGAGTTTTTGGAGTCTTCTGTGTAGCGTCATGTCATCTGCAAATAATGATAATTTAAGTCCTTCCTTTCCTATCTTCATTCCTTTTATTTCTTTCTCTTGCCTAATTGTTTTGGCTAATGTTTTTAGAACTACCTTGAACAGGGATGGTGATAGTGGACATCCTTGTCTTGTTCCTGATTTTAGAATGAAAGCCTTCATTTTTTGTGCATTTAGTATGATATTGACTGAAAAAAAAGTATGATATTGACTATTGGCTTATCATAGATGGCTTTTATCAGATTGAAATAAAGATTCTCTAATCCAATTTTCTGAGAGTTTTTATCATGAATTGGTTCTGCATCTATTGAGATAATCATGTGATTTTTGCCTTTGACTCATGAACTAAGCTAAAATTAAAATGGATCAAAGATCTAAATATTAAAATATCTGGGCCTGGTGGTTGTAATTCCAGCCAGGCACATCTGTAATCCCAGCACTCAGGAAGTAGAGGCAGGAGGATCATTGTGAGTTTGAGACCAGCCTGAGTTACAAAGTGAGCTTAAGGCCAGCCCAAACTGCATAGTGAGGCCCTGTCTCAAAAAGAGATGGAATAAATGAATAAATAAATAAAAATAAATATTATAACAGAAACACTAAATCTACTGAAAGATAGAATAGGTAGAACTCTTGAAGACATCGGTATAGACAGACTTTATGAACAAAACTCAGACCACAAGGGAAATACTGCAAAGAATCAACAACTAGGATCTTTTATTAAAAAGTTTTTGCATAGCAAAAGAAATAATCAATAGAGTGAAGAAACAACGCAAAGAGTGGGGGAAAAATGTGACAGCTGTTCCTCAAAGAACTAATACCTAGAATATCTAAAGAAACAAAAACTCAGGCAGCCCAAATGTAAAGACCCAATCCAAAAATGGTCATCTGAAATGAGTAAGCATTTCTCAGATGGAAAAGTACAAACAACAAATAAATGTATGAAAAAATGTTCAGTATCACTGGTCAATAAAGAGATGCAAATTAAAATGACACTGAGATTCCCTCGCACAACAGAAAGAATGGCTACTATCAAGATACTACCCAATAACAAATGCTGACAGGGCTGTGGAGAAAAAGAAATCCTTCTCCACTGTTGGAGACAGAGACTGGATAAAGAAGATGTGCGGTGATATAGATATAGTTGTACCTACAGATATAGATAATGGAGTACTGCTCAACCATAAAGAAGGATAAACTTCAGACATCTATAGGTGAATAGATGCACCTTGAGACTGTACTCTTAAGAGAAATAAGTCAAGCACACATGTAAGCGTTGCATGGTTTCTCTTGTGTAAGAAATCAGAAACATAAATAAGGACCAGAATGTGTACTAGATATTATGAAATAGAAAGAGTATGCTCAACTGAGAACTAAGGAGGGGGAGGGGGAAAGGAAAGGAAAAGAAAAAAGCTAGAAAAGAAAAGAAAATGGAAACAAAGATTCCATAATAAGGACATGAAGAGGGGTTGAAGGGAGGGTCAGGAGTGGGGGAAAAAACAGGAATTGAGATGTCATGTACAGTACAAAGTCCCTATGATGAATGTGATCATCACATATATTAAAAACATCCCATGAATGTCTGTCCCTCACTTGGCCTTCATGAGTATAAAAAGTAAAGCCATATTAATATGCTGAGCTGTAAAAGGCTCAAGTCAACAACTTCTTCTTTTTTTTTTTTTTTTTTTTTTTTTTTCTTTATTTGGCGGAACCAGGGATTGAACTCAGGCCCTTGTGCTTGCCAGGCAAGTGTTTATTCTATTGAGCCATGCCTCTGGCCAGGTCAACAACTTCTGTCATTGCCAGTCTTACGGAAAACCCACTACTATTATGGACTATGGGACTATATTGGAATATTTTGCTGAATTCAGGCATGTACATATTTAAATGACAATGGAATACCCTTCTCTGACAAAACTAAACAAAAAAGGGGGATACAAATAAATGAACATTTTGCATCTGTGTGTTCAAAATAGTTAGGATAAATATACAATTGCATTCTCTTGGATCATTAAATAGAGAGATTTGTTCTAACAGTGTTTGTGGACAGGATATCATGTCTGCGTCTTGTACAATGAATAACCACTAAGACAACAATATGCAATGTATTAATTATTGAAACTGTGCTAGTAATTGGTTTTGAAACTGTCTCATTGCTATTTATTTCTCAATAATTTTTTTTTGGGGGGGAACCAAGGATTGAACTCAGGCCCTTGTGCTTGCCAGGGAAGTGCTTTATTCCACTGAGCCATCTCCCCGGTCCCCAGTAAAATTATTTTAAAAAATAAAATAAAATATCCCAATAAACTTAATTTAAAAAGAGTAAAATCACAAATAATCATAAAGTATTTTAAAGAACAGGATGTACCAAAACTAAGTACAAGTAGTTGAAAGACCTACTGATTTTAAGTGATCAAAATCAGAAGAGTGGGCCGGGGAAATAGCTCAGCAGAATAAGCGCTTGCCTGGCAAGCGCAAGGGCCTGAGTTCAATCCCCGGTTTGGCAAAAAAAAAAAAAATCTGAACAGGGAGGTCTGGGAGGAGAAAGGCACATAGATTCAAAAGTTACTGTCAGCAGAGTTAGATGTGGCCTTCACCGTTCTTCCTCTTTCTTTCAGGTGGCTTGGCAGCTGGGATTTATACTGAGGCTTTACATGCTATTGTTATGCTCGTGGGGTCTGTCATATTAATGATCTATGGTAAGTGAAGCTTAAGAAGATTGGTCCCTGGGGCTGGGGAGATGGCTCAGTAGAATAAGTGCTTGCCTGACAAGTGCAAGGGCCTGAGTTTGATCCCTGATTCCACAAGAAGAGGAAGAAGAGGAAGAGGAGGAGAAGAGAAGGGGGAGGAGGAGGAGGAGAGGCAAAGAAGGAGGAGGAGGGGAGCAGGAGAAGGAGGAAGAGGAGGAAGAGGGGAGGAAGAGGAGGAAGAGGAAGAGGAAGAGGAGGAGGAGGAGGAGGATGGGTCCCCAAATGTGAACTGCTTGAATTGAAAGCTTCCCAGGACCATCAGTATCTTCGTCTCATGGACAGGGAGAATGAAGTTCTTAGAAATGAGAGCATTACCATAGGTCATGCTGAAAGTTGAGGAAGCAGCTTCTGTTCACTTCAGGAGAAAGAGATGTTAAGGAATAAAGGAGGGATGACAGGCTCCAGTGCTCTGGTCCGCCACACTCATCTCCACATCTGTGTGTTGTCCTTGCTCCACCTGTCCAGTTAGAAATCCCTCTTTTTGTCCACTCAATTAAATCCATCTGTCAAGGCCAATGGCAGATCCACCCTCAAAGGTATAAGCCTACCAGCATTCCATCATGCATGTGATTTGTTAACTATTTTACATAAATAAATCATACCCTCCAAATCCAAAACTTCCAGATCCCACACGAAGTATCCTCTACCCAAAGTATAGCCTGATGCATTAAGTACTTGCTTAATGAATAGGTGCCTACTAAGTTATAAGAGTGAAAGTAATAGCTGATATGAAATGCCAGTTATGTAGATATTTATTTATTTATTTATTTATTTATTTATTTTTGGCAGAACCAGGGATTGAACTCAGGCCCTTGCACTTGCCAGGCAAGAGCTTATTCTACTGAGCCATCTCCCAGGCCCCTATGTAGACATTTATCCATTGCCTCACAAATCACAGTCACCATGAGGCATAAATACTTGGGTTATCCCCATTTTACAGATCAGGAAACTGAGTCTCAAGTGTCTTACTCATGAGAGCAAGACACAGGAAGAGCTGCATCTCTCCAAGATCAAAGTCTAATATATAAATGAACATAATACCTGCAATGGCAAGTAAGCTTAGCTTAAAATGAAAATTCCCTCCCACAGATAGGAATGTGAGCTTAGCGGCGCTTGTGTGGCTGCTGCTGCGTGGCTCAGAGACTAGTCTTGCAGAAATTTAGATAGAAATGCTCTGGACCTAGCGGATGTGGTATTCGTGAAATGACATATAGGTACCCCGGAAGGATTATGTTTCCAGAGATATTGCTGAATCTCAAGGGATGAGAACAGATGGAATCAAACAGAATCGGTGCTCCAGCTTACCGTGCAAGAAGCGTTAGTATTCTGTGAAGAACACTTAGTACTGTTTTGCTAAACACAAAACATGGCTCAGGCATGGCCTGAGGAACTGGATCCTTTTTAAATGTATTGAGAAGCAATGAATAATTGCAGTGACAAAATGAAAACTACATGGGGCTGGAGAAACAGCTCAGCATTCTAAGCATCTGCCTGGCAAGTGCAAGGATCCGAGTTCGATGCCCAGTGCCACATGCCATGCCCGTCCCGGAACCCTGGCCGTGTTGTGCGGGCCACCAAAACTGGGAATGGTGGTACAGTCCTGCAATCCCAGCACTAGGGAGGCTGAGATAGGAAGAGCACTAGGAGTCCGAGCTGTGTGGTGAGATGCTGTATCAAATGAGCAATAATAAATAAATAAACAAATAAGGAAACTACAAACCCAATGAACCATTGTATTTACCTGCATGTTAGTATTATATATCAATATTTTTAAAACTGTTAAGTCTATCCCAAATGTTGATAGTGACATCCAACAAAATAAACTTGAGGATCATGTGGTCTATTCCTTTTAATGTTAGTAATTATATCCCTAAATAATGATATATTCTTTCTTCATAATATATTTGGTACAGGGTGCCACTACATGCAGCTCAGGCTCCTAGTGATCCTTCTGTTTTCAGCTTTCCCAGCGCCGGGATTACAGGCGTGCACCACCATGCCCGAACTCTGTGGCCAGCTCAGCACAGCTGAAGGCAGGGCCAGTGTGGCATGTGGTACCCAGGATCGAACCCCAGTCCCTGTGTTTGCCTAAGCAGGCATTTAGTCTGCTGAGCTATCTCAGCAGCCCGATATATTCTTTATTAAGTAGTTTAATGACATTTTTATGTGGGGTATACAGGTTAGTTTCTTTGACAAGTACACATAATAAAGTAATTAAAGGACTGCTTTCTTTTAAAAATATACAAGGTCTTGTATATGTAAAGTTGTTCTTCAGTCTGATCACTGCAAGAACCTGTGTGCATACAATTACATTTTTATTTTTAATTTTAAGTAAAAAAAAAAAGATACACAATGAAATACAGGTCACCTTCAGGTTTCAGTTCTACTCCCCAGAGACAATCAATGCTATAAACATTTTATGAACACCCTTCCAAACATATTCTTCACATGTGCATTTTTATGTATGAAATATATACTTTAAGAGTCAAAAATAAAGTTTAGAGAGGTGCAGCTCAATACAAATATAACTTCTAATAGCAGAGGAGAATAACTATGGTTAACACAATTGGACTACTTCAAAATAGCTCATAGAAAGCATTTTGAATGCTTCAAACACAGAGAAATGATCAACGTGGGAGGTGATAGACATAGTTACCCTGATCCTGTCATTACATATTTTATACAAGTGTTGAAGTGTCATCCAGCTTTGACAAGAGATGCCCCCAATTACTCTATACATACAATTGCTAGGTGCCAACAAATTTTTTAAATTCAGCTTTATAGACTGTTTTCCCATCATTGGCACAATAATATAAGTATATTTCTATGTCAACAACTACAGATCTACTGCATCTTTTTAGTTTTGTATGTGTCTTTTTTATTTTATTATTCTATTTTTTCTGGTACCAGGAATCAAACTCATGACCTTGTGCTTGCCA
>NW_004524655.1:10624206-10625754 GCF_000260255.1 Octodon degus | reverse complement strand
TTTCAGCCTCCCGAGCGCTGGGATTACAGGTGGGTGCCACCATGCCCAGTCTCAATCACTGTCTCAGCACGCCCTGGGGCAGGGCTGGCACTGGCTCGCTGGGGATTGAACCCTGGCCGCTGTGCTCTGCATAAGCAGGCGCTTTAGTCTGCTGCGTTTTTTGGCCAGCCCCATCATGCCCAGTCTTTGAATATTTCTGCATTAAATAAAATGTTATCGATTTCTTGCAGACATCCTTTGCCAGGCTAAGTTCCTTCTTAGTTCTAGGTTGCAAGGACTACATGCCACAAGTAGTTTTTGAGTTGTGCCAAGCGTCTTTTCCTCCCCTACTGAGATGATTGTCTCATTTTTTTTCTTTCTCCTTTTCCTATTAACACAGTGAACTATGCTGACTTGGTTTTGAATGTTAATTGAATCTTACATTTTTAAAATAAGCTCAGCTTTGACAAGAGATACCCAAAACTCCTCTCCAGCGTGGCTGTACAGTACTAGCTTGCATCCTCAGTAGTATGTAAGAATGTGTGTTTCCTAACCCGCTCCAGGCCAGCACTTGGTGTTTTAAAAACTTTTTTAAAGTGTCCATGTAATACATTCTTTTAAAGTGTGTCATTTTGTTTTAAATTGAAGCTTTTCATATACTGGTGAGGCTCAGCATCTTTTTGTTTACTTAATGGCTATTTGTAATTTCTCTTTTATGCATAACCTGCTTGTATTCTGTACCATATTTCTTTTCAGTAGTTTCCCTTGTGTGAGCATAGCAATCATTTGTATAGGATGTGACTCTCTTCTTTCAGCCTAATGTATTTTTAATTTCGCTATAATTTTAAATTTTGAGGTCAATTTATAAACCTTTCCTTTCCTGATTATACCTTGTTTAAGAATTTATTCAGTAACTGAAGTTTAGGACATTTCATTATCTTCTAATACCTTTGTGGTTTTGTCTTTTACCTTTCTTTCTTTCTTTCTTTTCATTGTTTTGTTTGTAGCCATAGTAGGGGTTGAACCCATTAAATCATAATGCTGGCAAAGTACTATACCACTGGGCTACATCCTCAGCCCTTTAAAAAAAATATTTAAGAAAAGGTCTCACTAAATTGCCTGGGCGGGCCTGTAAAGTATAATCCTCCTGCCTCAGCCTCCCAAGTAGCTGGAATTACAGACGTGTGTCACCACACCTGGATTCACCTTTTGTTAATTCATATGAATTCATTTTCACAAATACTATGAAGTATCTTCTATAGCCACTTAGTATCCTCTCACTGACCAGCCTGGACTCCAAATGACTCTAAACTCATTTCAAAAACTTAGTCTGTTTCAAATGAACATGGCATTATATGGCAAAATCAACATTGTGAAATGATGTTTTAGAACATTTTAAAATGTTTTTCCTGAACGTTAAGCTTTTATATCACTTAGGATATTGGGCGTACCATAGAATATGAAGGAAATTTCAATGAGAGAGAGAGAGAGAGAGAGAGAGAGAGAGAGAGAGAGAGAGAGAGAGACAGACTATGAGAGAGAAAGAGAGACAGAGACAGAGACACAGAG
>NW_004524655.1:10620716-10622642 GCF_000260255.1 Octodon degus | reverse complement strand
ACTTGCCCTCCTGCCTCAGCCTCCCAAGTAGCTAGGCTGGCAGATGTACACCATCATACACGTGCATTTTAAAGAAAAAATGATACCATGAGCGCCTGTGCAGCCATTACCCCAATTAAAAATAAAATGTAGCCATCACCTTGGAATAAGAATGACATGTCTTTACTGCTTAAAAAAAGTCACAGTGTAAAGAAAAATTCAAAGATGGAGTCACCACGGTTCCACCAAGCAGTGACTGCTGCCGATGGACTTCGCAACACATGCTGCCTGGGGGGCTGAGACAGAAGGATCCCAAGTTCAAGGCCAACATGGGCAATTTAGTGAGACCCTGACTCAAAGAAATTTAGAAAAGGGACTAAGAGCTAGCTGAGTGATAGACTGCTGGCTTACCATGGCAAAGCCCTGGTGTCTATCCCCACTACCACAAAAAGAAGGAGGAAAAGTGGTATCTACAGTATGTTGGTGAAGATGCTCTTAGACTCAGTATACATACATGTGCAGAGATGTATACGTTATTTTATATCACTGAAATTAGTATGGCATTGCTTTCTTTTACCTCATGTGTTTTTTTATTCAAAAATACATCCCAGGGGTTAGCAGTATAGCTCCTTGGTAGAGCGTATACTTGGCATGCACATGACCCTGATTCAGCTCCCAGCTCCACAAAAAGTACATATTGCACACTGTCGTAGTCACTTTTCTCATTTGCTGGAACAAAAAAAAAAAAAAGTGGCACCAACAGTTTAATGGAGAAGGTTTATTTTGGCTCATTTGTGAAGTTCACAGGGGGGCTGACTCCAGGACCAAAAAAGGTGTATGGCCGAGGAAAGATGGTCGTGTCATGACGGCACATCTTCCAGATGCCCCGTTCCAAATCCACCTCTTGTAACTCGCTGACTAACAGCAAGCCAGTGATAGTGCCCCGTAATCCAATCATCTTCCAGACACACAGGACTTTGGGGTCCACTTTAGATCTAAATCACAACACGTACAGGCACACCTGCACACACACTCACACAAACATCTTTCCATGTCATTATCTAATTGTCAACATTTTCATTTTTAATGGCAGCACAGTTTCTGCTATAAATTAATTTAACCAATTCTAAAATGCACTTACCCAATTCTCAAAGTGATAAACATCAGTTGATTTGCAATGTTCACTATTAAAGACACAGATGTTGAGCTGGGGATACAGGTCAGTAGTAAAGCACTTGGGCCGAGGATTTAGCTTAGTGGCATAGTGCCTGCCTAGCCAGTGGGAAGTCTGGAGTTTGACTCCCAGTACCCCCCAATAAAACACTGAAACTAGTAAAGAACTTGTCTACCATGCATACAATCGCAGGGTTCATTCTCCAGAACCACAAATACATATATGTGATGCAACATTATCTTTAGACAGTATACATCTCTGTAACATTTGTCTAAGTCTTAACTATCCTATGCTTTTGAGCATTTTGTAAATGATACTTCTTAAACTACATTTCTGAATTCTTCATTATGTATGCACAAAACTGGAAATCTATTTTAGGACACAGGGTTTATATCTAGCAATGTTACTAATCTCATCAATTCCAATAGCTCTATGTGAACTTCGTACAGGAAAATACACTAAAAATACACAGTATAAAAATACACAGTGCATTAGAAAGCATTCAACATAACCACCATCCTAATCAAGAAATGGCACGCAGGACCAGCCAGATAACTCAGTGGACCAAAGTGCCTGCTTAGGTGGATCCCTAGCACCACATGCTGTGCCCGCCTCACGTTCGGGGCGCATTGAGACAGCAACTGAGACTGAGGGTGGTGGTGCACACCTATAATTCCAGCCCTTTGGAGGCTGAAAACAGGAGGATCACTATGAGTCTGATTTGTGCGGTAGACCCTGTAGACCTTCTACTAATACATTAGAAAGGAAGAAAG
>NW_004524655.1:10604305-10620616 GCF_000260255.1 Octodon degus | reverse complement strand
AGAAAGAAAGAAAGAAAGAAAGAAAGAAAGAAAGAAAGAAAGAAAGAAAGAAAGAAAGAAAGAAAGAAAGAAAGAAAGAAAGAGAAGGAAAAAGGAAGGAAGGAAGGAAGGAAGGAAGGAAGGAAGGAAGGAAGGAAGGAAGGAGACATTGTATCCTGTCACAGAAGTTTCCCCACAACATTTTGTAAAGTTAAGGCAAAATTCTCAGAAGATGCAATTAGCCTTTTTAAAGTGAAGCATTTAATGCATTCACAGGATTATAAATCACTCTGTCTATTTACATTAAACTACTGGAATTAATGAGATAGGTAAGGTTGCTAGATATAAACCCTCTAACCTAAAATAGTCGTAGCTGTATATCATCTACGAATAATGAAGGGTTTATTCATTTCATTCTTGTTCTTGAGCTGTTTGCTTGTCTTTTCTCATTGCGCCAAATTGAATTTTAACATATAATGAAATATAAAGGATGAGCTGTAAATGGAGATTCTATTTTAGCGCTGTTTTCCAGAAACAAAATAGTCAGGTAGGCAAAAGTGAGGGTGATCCAGAACTAATCTGTGCAGCTAACAGACTTAGTCGTAAGTGACAGGAATGTGTACATCTTAGTTGTTCAAAGTTCTCTGTCTTGCAGACAGAAAGGAAGCATGCTTTTCAAGGAAACTTACAAGCCCTGACCACAATTAAGATGTAAAAGCAGCGCTCTTACATGAGTGAGGATCGATATCCCATAAACTGTGTTCAGACTAATACAGGAGAAGAAAATAATAAAGTGATAGCTTTTAAATCTCAAATCTGAAAAGTTATTGGCAGGTTGTTAAATAGCTTGTGGGTTAGAAAAATCATTCATAGCATATTCTACTTTAAAACTTAATGCCAGTCTAAACACTACATGCCCATTTTCAGCACAAATTCCAAGCAGCATGTTAAATGAGCATTTCAAGAGGCCTAACAGGTCAATGATAATGAGCTAAACATTCAAACCCAGAAGCTGGGTAAATAGCCACCAACACAAAAAGAGGAAAAAAAGAGAGAGATCTTCAGGAAGAAATACCACAGTAAAGACCATGGAGGAGATTAATGATGTCAAAAAGTAGAAGTGGTTAGTAAAACAAAAAGATTATAGTGACAAGGAAAAAGGATGCATTTGTTTGATACAGCAAGTACTTTCTGTCCATGATCAGTTGAATCTCCAGAAGCAGAATTTGTAGACAGAGAGCCAACTGCACAACTCTATCCCACATAGCTAAATCTCCAGAGCGGGATGTTGGCGGAAGGAAGCTAGACATAAAAGGTTATGAGCTACCCAGTTACATTTGTGTAAAATTCAGCACATGCACAATACTAAACTAGGTGACACAGTTACTTTTTAAAAGCAAGGAAGAAATGAAATATCCACCAAAGCAGTCATTGCTAGCATGTGGGAAGGGTTTAAAGTTAAAACAAGCTATGAGTAGCAGCACTATCCCTGGCAACCAAACATGGAAATAACCCAGATGCCCATCAGTGATTGAATGGGTAAACAAAACGCGTATCTATATGTTGGAATATTATCCAGCCATCAGAAACAGTGACGTACTCCCACAGCATATCACAACATGGATGAATCTAGAAAATGCTCTGTTAAGTGTAAGAAACCAGAAACAAAGGTCACCTATCAGATGATTCGTTTTATATAAAAATATCAAAAATAAGCAAATCCATAGAGATGGAAATTGCATTAGCGCTTGCCAGGAGGGAAGGGAAGGAATAATGGAGAATGATTACTTAATGGATATGGGTATTCTTCTGGGAAAATGAAAATGTTTTGAAACTAAAGAGAGATAGTGATTTACAACCCTGTGAATGCATTAAATGCTTTGCTTTAAAAAGGCTAATTGTGTTTTATGAGAATTTTGCCTTAATTTTTTAAAAGTTATGGGGAAACTTCTGTGGCAGGATACAGTGTCCCATTTCTTGGTTGGAAAGGTGGTTATATTGTATGCTCTCTAATGTGCTGTGTATTTTTATACTGTGTATTTTTAGTGTACTTTCCTGTCCTGTACCACCACAAATTGGGTTTAAACATTATGTGGAAGAGAAACATGCCAAATAGCTAATCCAAGTTTAAACATGAAGAGCAAAAGGGGCAAACTTGGCCTAAAAATATTTATATCAAGTACAAGTTTTGTTTTGTTTTGTTTTGTTTTTCTTTTGTATTTTTTTTTTTAGGGAAGAGTCTACAGGGTGTTCAGGGTCTCATTACTAGATCAGACTCATAGTGATCGGCCTGTTTACAGCCTCCCAAGAGCTGGGATTACAGGTGCATGCGCCACCATGTTCAGTCTCAATCACCATCTCAGTGCACCCCAGGAGTGGGGCCGGCACGGCAAGCCACGGGATCAAACCCCTGGCCCTTGAGCCTGCTTGCAAATGTTTTAATCCACTGAGCTATTTGGCTGGCCTGAGCAGCAACATTTTTAAAAATTTATATTGTCAAGAATAGACAGGCTGATAAAAGAAAATAAAAGGTACAGAAACAGACTCAAGTACTTCTGAGGCTCCACAAGTCAATGAGGGTGACTAACTCTGCAGTGAAATTAGAAAAACCAAGTTACTTTTCGAGTAACAAAACTTCACCCCACCTTACTGCTGCAGCCGGGCTCTGAAGTACAGAAATCACAGGCAGTGGGGCCCAGTGGAAAAGTTCACTGAGACATGCCTGGACACTCGAGCCCGGGTCCTCTTCCTCTTTCCGTAGCTTCCTCGCAGTTAGGAGGTACACAGCCCCATCCACCATGCACTCCTACCATGGTACGCTGCCTCACCACAGGCCCCAAAGCTATAGGCCAACTGAGCCTACACAGAAACCTCCAGGGCTGTGAGCCAAAAGAAACCTTTCCTTTTTAATTCAACTAATATAGGTATTTGGTACAGTAATAGAAAGCTGGTAACATGCTAAATCCACCGAGGGACTAATTTAGTGCCATACATCCTCAATCCCAGGATCACATACCCTAGATCCAGCTAGTTCCCAAAAGCCCCCATGCATGAGCACATGAGACTTGAGGACGGGGTATTTTTTTAAGAGCAGGAAATTTTATTGAGGGAGAGACAGCTCCTGAGAGGGACAGGAGGGGACTTGGAAAATGGATTGCCAGCTGGGGGGACATTTAGATACAAGCCATAACATTTGGGCTTTAAATGTACTAGACAAGGCCCTCTCCATTGAGCTCCCTCCACAACCCTAATAAACATTTTTAATTACAAAAGAAGCTAATCAACTGGTGATGAATAGTTTGGAGTCTCACACTTGTAAACAATAACCCTTTCCTTGCCCCACTTTGTAGCATCCGACAATATGTAAACTGTTTAGGACTTTCTACATAGAATGATTTAATGTCCTTATTGTCACATTTTCCTCAAAGTAAAAGTCCTATTTTTGCCTTAGCCCCACTACTTCATCTGCTCCATAAGATGCCACCTTTTCTATACCCAGGTTTAAGCCAAGACCAGAAGCAGAGCCACGTGCGTCCACCACCTGCTCAGGAGCGGCCTCTCTCCATTCAGTGACCAGCAGCAGGCTGGCAGTAGACTTCCCAAAAATCAGCACCTTTTATGGTATAGGGTCTGTTTGGGTTTTTCTTTCTGCTATTAAAAGAATGCATTTGGAAGGTAAAGAAGAAAAGAAAAACCCAATCTGCTAATCCTCTCGCCCTAGGATTAATCACTATCATCATGTCTGTTTATTCCTATGGGCTTTTTTGTAAGCATAAAATCATAATGTAGATACTATGCCTTATCATCTTTTGCCTTTCAGTCACTCTGGGCATTTTTTATTTGATTATTTAAGGGCATATATTTAGCGCATTGTTTTGATGTTCTCAACACTTTCTTTTTTCTGTACTCAGGACAGGGTGTACAGGGTCTCACTACACAGACTGGACTCATAGTGATTCTCCTGTTTTCAGCTTCCCAAAGGCCGGGATTACAGGTGTGCGCCCACCACGCCCAGGCTCAATCGCTGTCTCAGTGCACCCCAGGGGAGAGGCCTGCACGGCACTGCCAGGGATCGAACCCCGGCCACTACGCTCTGCCAAAGCAGGCGCTTTAGCCTGCTGAGCTATCAGGCTGGTCCTCTTAACATTTTGTTGTTGTTTGGTTTTTTTCTTGCAGTGGTGGTGGTGGTGGTGGTTTGTTTCTTTCTCCTAATAACTTTTCCGTTTTCTTGCTACACCATTGCCTTCCACCTGACAGTATGGTACCTCTGACAGCACTGACACCAGGAAATGGGTCCTGAAACATCTCCTAGGAAAGCTTGTGTTTGCAAAGGCTATCTTTGTTTAATGTAGATAAATGACGTTGGTCCCTTGCCTTGAGCACTCTTTATTGCCAGGGGCCCATCTTTACTTTGATGTCACACAGGCTTCTTCATTCTTTCTGGCAGAAACCATCTCCAGCCTTCACGAGGGAGTTTTCTCCTAGCTGGAGAGCAGCTGGTATGCCAAGCACTGCCAGGACTGGTGCTCAGCTCTGGCAATGATGCCAATATCCTAGGTACCCCGTCCCCTCTGGTAGCTATGTAGTACACAAAATGTGTTCATTGTTCACCTGTGTCTCCCCAGCCCTGAAAGGCCCAGAGATGTCTGGACCGGGAGCAGCTGGTGAGCAGCTTAGCAAACACCCATTAGAGGGCACATCCTGGTGCTGCTGCTGCTGCTGCTGCTGCTGCTGCAGGCCACAGTTGGCCCACCCGTGCTGAGGTGGCCCAGGCTTTATACACCCTGGTATGACCATCACTCACTCCGCCCACCTGTGCTTTCTGGCAGGTTTCTGTCCAGCGGAGCCTGGCCGGGAAGAACAAATCTCACATGAGAGTTGGCTTCATTATGTACGGGTACCTGAAGCTGTTGCCCATGTTCCTCATGGTGATACCAGGAATGATCAGCCGCACTTTTTACCCAGGTGAATTGTTGATTCTAATGGGTTCACGCCAGTCAGCTGCTTCTCTTTATAGACACTGGGACTGATCAGGTCTCCCGTAGTATACCGGTCATTGGAGTAGCCCAGAATGTTTCTTAGCAGAGGTCTAGCAGAGAGCAGGCCAGATAGTTCAGAGGATTAAAGTGCCTGCTTATGCAGAACACAGAAGCTGGGGTTCGATCCCTGCTGTGCCATGCTGGCCCCACCAGACGGCATGCTGAGAGGGCGATTGAGACTGGTCATGGTGGCACGCGCCTGTAATCCTAGCGCTTGGCTGAAAACAGGAGAATCACTACAAGTCTGATCTGTGTAGTGAGACCCTGTAGACCATGTCCTAAAATTTAAAAAAAGAAGAAGAAGAAGTCTAGCAAAAACTACCGATGTATATACAAGACAGAAATGCTGTGCAAGGTGATAAGCTCGGGCAGGAGAGAGCCAGGCCAGGGCCTCCTCTCCTGTGTCAGAGTTTCCTTTTCTCTATCAGGGGCTCAGCCATGACACTGGGGCAGAGTCTGCTGGAAAGACTGAGATGCTCCCATCACATCAGCAGAATCCTCCTGGGCATGCTGCGTGTGCCAAGCACTGTGAGAGGATAGAACAGATCTTGTTACTGCTTCTCACAGCCCCAGGCACCCTGGAGGGAGCTCCATGCACCTGCCAAAGGGAGCCTGATTCCAAGCAAGGCCCGCATTAAATACTATTAAAGCATTTGGGCTTTCCCTAATGAGTTATAACTCCATGGCTGTCTCCCATCACCATTTCAACTATCTAGCTTTACTAGCTCAGTCTTACTAGATTGTTGTGTCTCTCAGGGTAACAGCTCTGTTTATTCATTAAATCTGATGGAGCACTTTAGTAGGTGTAGCCACAGGGGCAGACAGAGCAGGTGCTTCTGGGAGAGTCTCTTGCTGTTGGGCTTTGACAAAAGCAAATAAAATCTAGAGTGCTTTACAGTGCTAAGAAATATGTGCAGTGGGTATCACTAACACTAACCCCTCCTTCAATCTGCTCCTCTGGCATGCCCCCTTTTCTTTCCTAATTTCTTTCCAGCTTTAACTGAGACTAGTTTAACATTCCCCAACTTACTCTTCAGCTGTTAAGGAGAGCTTTGTTACTTTCTCATGGCTGATAGTTCCCTGCAAATTGGAAAATAGGCCCCTCTGCTAAGAACTAGAGTCCCAACTAACTAATTACTCCAAATTAGTAACCCGATCATGTCCAAGGGAGTAAGGTTATGAGTATCTCACATGTTAGCATAGAACAAATAATCCTCTGGCTTTCCTAATGCTTAACTAGAGTCACTGGAAGGCTTACTGAGGACCCAGGACCTGCCTTGGGTAACCCATTCGACTGCTAGGAGCCTAAGCCCTAATCCCTTCCTCTACCACCAGCTCCTGAGAATGTGAAAATCATGAATTGAAGCAGCCTTCAGTGGACTAAAAATCTAACACATACATGTGAATTCCTTCTCTTATCCCAGCTCATGTCAGAGCTCTAAGACCAGTGTGTTGATGTGACTTGATGTGACAGCTACTTCTTTTTGCAGACCAAGTGGCCTGTGTTGTACCTTCAGAATGTGAAAAGTACTGCGGTGCTCAAAGCAGTTGTTACCCTGTCGCTTATCCAAGGCTGGTGGTATCGCTACTACCTATTGGTAAGAAATAGGCCCTTCTGCTGAGAGCCATAGAATCCCCACTGGAGCCTGGGCCCTCGGTCTATAAGTCACCAGTTAGGAGTGGGATGCTCAGGGTGCCTTCTTATCAGCTAGCCCATCATTCTGAATGGAAATACAGGCTGCTGCGTGGGAGGGACGCTTGCACCATGCAGGGCAGCTTTGCTTGCCATGTCAAAAGGATCGATCGGGTCCTCCTCTCTTTCCTCCTTGTACACTGGTAATGCGTATCTTCTCAGAGGCACAATCCACATACATCTTTTGCATTATTTATGTCACCTGATGAGCTGGCTCCCTTGCTCATTCACTCAAAAAATAGAATCTACATTGTGTAAGGCATTGTTCTAAGACATGAAAAAAAAAAAAAAACACAAAGATGAGTAAAACTACTCCTTCACTCCACGGGCTCACAGGAAGCAAGAGAGGCAAAGAAGATTAGCGATTACCCAACAGTCAGGTGACCTTTTGGGATGATAATGATTTCACACATTTATCACACCTTTCTCCCCAGATTCTACCAAAATGGCCAAATGAATATTTTTTTTTTAATCCTGTGTTAGTTCTGGAGGACAATAGGTTGGAAAAGCTGAGACATTTCCATAAAATACACTATAGATGGAATCAGATTGAGTGAAAACTAACCATCCTACAGTTCAGAAAGTGAGATATCTGGACTCCCCACCTAAGCCTCCAGAAATACCACAGCCTCAAATAGCCAAGGAAGCAAGTAAGAGTTGGCAGTTGAACGAACGCAAATCCTAGGTCCTTGGTCTATATCTGCCTCTCACATGGTTTTCCAAGTAGTAACACCAGCTTAGGTTATTGCTTGTAATTAGCATCTCTTGGACTTCTTGCTCTACACTGAGCACTGTGACAAACTCCCTCTACAAATGGTCTACTTAAATATATTCTAATATTAAAAGCAACCAAATGGGGTAGATACTATGTGCCTACGGATGAGGGCACTGAGGCACTGGGAAGCACACTGCTTTGTCTGGTCTAAACCTTCTCTGAAGCTCTTACTTTTCCCACGTAAAACAGGAAACCAGTGGCATCCATCTCATAGCACCGTACAACAGATGGTACAGGCTGATGTCTGAAGAGACAGATTAACCACACAAGAGATATTAGCTCCTATTATTATAGGAAAATACAGGAGGAAACTATTAAGCCTCGTTACAAGGCAAGAAAAGATATAATGCAAGACTCTGTCTTAGGTGGAATTCTACTTGGTGTAAAATGTGAATGTTTCATAGGAGAAGATTTAGTATTTGGAAAAGGTCCATCCAGCATGGTCAAAGAGCCGAAGGCTCACTACGCATTCTTTCTCCTCCAGGCCTACAGGGAGTGATGTTGTCCACAGTATGCGCCGCCATCATTTCCTCCCTGACTTCCGCTTTCAACAGCATCAGTGCCCTGTTCACAATGAACATCTATGCCTGGATGCGGCCTAAGGCCTCCGAAAACGAACTCATGATAACAGCAAGGTGAAGTGTTCCTCTAATCGTAGTAGTTAATACTGTCAATGAAATCAGTTAATACTCTCACCCTAATGTGATATTATGTGAGAAAATGGGGCTATCGCATTGTATATAGACTTACTTTATTTAGATAGTCTAATTGGTTTATGGGATTTTGTTTGGCTGGGCTTGTATTGCTGCAGTTTTGCAATAGAGATGTATTGCTTTGATAGTCATGGAGAAAATGGTTTCTACTTGTTGGGAAAAAAAAGTAATAATCATAATGATATAAATGAGCAGAGTTTATTGGTCCTCCCCAAAATAGTTCTTAGGGAGAAATTTACATAAACTATCTCATCTCATTTAGCCCTCTTGGCAACTGTTAAATATAAGTTTTACCATTGGTATTCTCATTTTGCAAATGGAAAAATAGTAGCTCAGAGGAGGAAACTCAAACTTGTCTATCTTGGGGCCATGAAATGAACTGTGATGCTGAACAGTGTCTGGTAGGTCCCTGTCTTTAAAAAGCTTGTTCCATAAGGTATCACACCAGCCATCCACAAGCCACATCCTGACCATGCACCTTTGACATGATCTGCATTGTAGCTAAAACATACCTTTTATTTTTCCTTTCTTTTCTTTTTTTTTTTTCTTTTCTTTTTTTTTTTTTTTTTTTTCCAGTACTTGGAAGTGAACCCATAGCCTTCACACTGAGCTACTTCCCCAACACAAGCTTTTTTTGAGACAGCGTCACTTTAAGTCACTAAGTTTCCCAGCTGGGCTTGAATTTGTGATCTTCCTGCCCAACCTCTCAGGGTGCTGGGATTACAGGTGGGTACACCCTACTTGGTGTGAAACACTGCCTTTACCTCACATGCAAGTGCATGTCTGTTATCTGTTTTAGCTCTCTGTCTCATCCCAGAAGGTTTTCGAGGTTGCCTTTATGTGTCACCAACCATTCCAACGTTGAAAATGCATTTTTTGTGAGAAATTTCAAGAAACTGATTTGAAGCTTATTAAATTGTTAGAGAGTATGGGGGCTGGGGGAAGAAAACATTCATTTTAGGGAGCTCAAGCCAGTGATGCCAAAATATAACAAATATAGCAGAGAAAAATAATAAAACCAAAGACTAATCTGATTTCTAAATACCAATATGAAAAATAAATAAAATACTAGGCACAAATGCAACAATACAATAAAAGAATAATATATCATTATCAATTGTGCTTTTTATCCCAAAACTAGGTCTCTTCAGAATTAGAAAATGTAGTAATATGACTCACCTCATTAACAGATCATAAAGGAAAATTATATGTACCTACCTACAGGTAATGAAAAGATATTTGGCAAAAGAGGTACTTTCAATGTGAATGAAGTCTGTCGATATCATGCTAAAAAGCCTACATCATACTTAATGAAGGAGCTAGAAAGGAACAAGATGAGAATGTCCTCTCTCACATGATAGATAGATAGATAGATAGATAGATAGATAGATAGACAGACAGACAAATGCATAGGTAATGTTAGCAAACCAGAACTTTAAAATATCCGTTGTTAATACAGACAATAAAATAGAGAGAGGGCCGGCCAGATAGCTCAGCAGATTAAAGCACCTGCTTAGGCAGACACAGAGGCTGGGGTTTGATCCCCAGGGCCTGCAGTGCCGGCCCCACCTCCAGGGCGTGCTGAGACTGAGGATTGAGACCGGGCATGGGTGGCGCATGCCTGTAATCCCAGCACTTGGGAGGCTGTAAACAGGAGGATCATTGCAAGTCAGATCTATGTAGTGAGACCCTGTAGACCCTGTAGCCCCTGTACTAAATACATAATAATAAGATCAAATAAAGAGATATATAAAATAAATTAAAATATTGCGAATTTCACCAGAGGATTAGAATTTATAAAAAGACTAATTTGGCCCCCAAAATTTAAAGACCCAAACCAAAAATGGACATGTGAGATGAATATACACTTCTTAGAGGAAGAAATACAATTGACAAATAAATACATGAAAAAATGTTCCACAGCACTGGCCATTTGAGAAATGAGATACCATCTCACCCCAGACAGAGTGGCTTTCATAAAGAAATCAACTAATAACAAATGCTGGAGAGGCTTTGGGGACAAAGGACCTTTTTCCACTTCTGGTGGGAATGTAGACTGGCACAACCATGATGGAAATCAGTGTGGAGACTCCAAAAAAAAAAAAAAAAAGCTAGACTGGAAATCTCATTCAATCCAGCTATTCCCTTTCTGGGTATGTTTCCAAAAGAACTGAAAACATCATACCATAGTGATGTATGTGCACCCATTTTTTTTCCATAATTTTATTGAGAAACAAATAGCAATGAGACAGTTTCAAACCAAATTGGTAGGACAGTTTCAGTAATTAACACATTGCATACATTCTTCCTACTGGTTAATTGCTGTACAAGATGCAGACATGATATTCTATTTACAAAGACCATTAGAACAAATCCCTCTATTCATTAAGAGAATGTAACTATGTATCTATCCTAACCACTTTAAATACACAGATACAAAATAGACATTCATCTGTATCCCCTTTTTGGTTAAGTTCCGTTATTTAAATATTATAAGTGTATAAACAGCAAAATATTCTACAAGAGTCCAGTAGCCCATAATAGTATTGGGTCTTCCGCTTGACTGGCAATGTCAGAAATTGTTGGCCTGTGCACCCATATTTATAGCAGCACAATTTGTCAGCCAAATCTTGGAAACAACCAAAATGTCTATCACTTGAGGAATGAATGAAAAAGACATGGTGTTTTTATACAACAGAGTACTACTCAGCTATAAAGAAAGACAAACTCAAAGTCTTTATAGGTAACTGGATGCAACTAGAGGCTCTACTCATAAGTGAAATAAATCAGACCCACGTGTGTAAATATTATATCATCTCCCTAGCGTAAGAACCTGACAGAATAAATAAAACCTGAAAGATAACCTTCAATAGATATAATAAAAAAGAAAGAAACTGAACTTAAGGATTAAACACAATGAAGATGAAAGGAGAAAAGATACAAAAAAAGGAAGGGGGGAAATCATGCAAGTATATATACAGGATGGCTGAGGTGATTGTACTAATAATTTCCACCAGTTTTTTGAAAATAGCAGTTAATGTTTAAAATTTTCACCTTGACTAACTCTGTATGCTGATATCTGTGATCTGAGCAACTATGTCGAGGACAGCAATGAGTAATACAAAACCCACGGTTGAATACCTCTCATCTTGGTCTTCTAAATGAGTACTGTTTCTAATGTCTTATCAATTGTTATACTCTCTTTAAAATAGTTCTTTAAAAGACAAGAAAAAAGATTTCTTGAAAAAGTATTAATATTCAATTATTTGTCCAATCTTCTATAATATATCTGTTAATCTGAACAACAGATTCGATGATAAAAATAGATAATGTAACAGCCATTGCTCATTAGCTATTTCTATTTTGAAAATCTGTAACATATGTATTGTTGTATGGTACCCTGTTTCAGTCATTTTTTCTATTTATTTCTGCTTGTTTTTACTCTTAAAAATAAAATAAAATTAATTTTTTAAAAAGGAATCAATGGGAAGAAAAAAATAAAATAAAAATTTAAAAAGATTTTATAAAGACTGAAAATGTTTTTCTAGAATTGAAAAATAAAACATGTTAAAGTTAGACCTCAGTGGATGGATTAACATCAGTTTGGATATGGCAGAAGATATAATTATTGAATTGGAAATGAATCAATCAATAATATCAGACAGGGCCAGCAAGATAGCTCAGCAGACTAAAGTGCCTGCTTAGGCAAACTTGGGCAAGTACGGGGACTGCAGTTCTATCCCTGGCACCACATGCCATGCCAGCACCATCCCCAAGGTGGGCTGAGCTGGCCACAGAGTCCGGGCACAGTGGTGTACACCTGTAATCCCAGCGCTGGGGAGTCTGAAAACAGGAGGATCACTATGAGTCTGATCTGTGTAGTAAGACCCTGTAACAACAAAATACAATAATATAATATCAGACAGAAATATATGAAACAAGATACATGTAAAATGCAGTTAGAGTTATAATAATTGTAATGTATAAATGAAATCACAGAGATAAAAGGGAACAAGTTGAATAGAAATAATTTTGTTTTTGTTTTTGTTTTCCGGAACCAAGGATTGAACTCAGGCCCTTGCACTTGCCAGGGAAGTGTTTATTCCACTGAGCCATCTCCCCGGCTGAATAGAAGTAATTTTGGAAGAAATAATAATCAGGATCTTTCCACAACTGATAGACAATTATATAGAGTCAAGAAATCCCACAAAGGCTGAGGAGATAGCCCAGAGGCATAAATGCCTGTCTTAGTTACTCTTCTCTCATCGCTAGGACAAATACCCAATACCTAAACTGAAGGAAGGAAAGGTTTATTTAGCTCACAGTTACTGAAGGTTTCTGTCCATATTCAGCTGGCTCTAAGGCAGAGCTGCACAAAGCAGAAAACAACTTTTCATGGTGGCAGCAAAGAGCAAGAGCACAAAAGGAGGAATAGCAGCAGCTCCAGCAGCTAGCTTCTCAACCCACCTCACATTGTAATGCAAATGACCTGCCCCAGGGCAGGTGCAGCATCCACACCCACTATAATCATGAATTCCAGAAGACCCTCAAGACTACTTGGGGCTTTGGGGGGACATCTATACACAAACCATAACAGCCTGCCTAGTAAGCACAAAGTCCTGAGTTCAATCCCCAGTGCCAAAAAAATAAATGAAAAACAAGAAAGAAAGAAAAAGAAATCCCACAAATTAAAGATAGATGAACACAAAGGAAAACACTTAGACTACATTTTGGTGGAATTGCTGAAAATTGAAGTTAATGAGAAAATATTTAAAACAGCCAGAGGAAAATAAATCACGTCTTTAAGGAAGTAACATGGACTAGTTACTTCAACATATGCCATGAAAGCTAGAAAAAAAAATCATCAAATGTAGTGGGAAAAGATAACAAACTAGGCAGAAGGCATGACTGATCTGATGGCTGCCAGGTCAGGCTTTGGGGCTCCTTGGAAAGAAATGGCAGGCATTGAGAACACGCAGAAGCTGTGCTTTCTAGACCTGTCTCTAGAGGACATTGTATGCCTTAAAAACGTAAAGAGTGGAAGTACTGAAGAAAAGGGTAAGACTGAGGATGATGCAAAACAGGCAGCTCCAAGAAAGCAACTGAAAGTTCATGGACGTCACCGGCACAGAGGACATGAAAGAAACATCAAGAATGAAAATGAAGATAAAAACCCAGATCAAGAACATTCTGTATCCAAGTATGGACAAAGTTCTATCAACTGGAAGCAGGAGAAATGGGACAACAATTATAAGGTTCAATCTAAGATAAATAAAATCCAATCAGAAGAAAAAGAGCATGAGTTGAAAGGAAATCAAGACACCTTAAAGAGATTTGATGATCAATTCAGGAGATCTCATGGTCAGTCAAAGAGATCTCATAGCTACAGAAGATCTTATGGCCTCTCAGAGTGATGTCATGGGCTCTCAAAGAGATCTTATGGTCACTCAAGAGAGATCCCATGGGTGCTCAGAGAGATTCCATGCTTACCCAGAGAAATTCCATTCTTACTCAGAGAGATTACATGAGAACCACCATGCCTGTGGAGAGAGATCTTATGATCATACAAGAAGGGCTCATGGTCAATCAGAAAGATTCATGGCCAACTGGAGAGAAATCAAAGGTACTTATCAGGCTATTCACCAGAAGAAAGATTCGAATCATCATTTGAAAATATATCTCAACTTGACAGGAACTTTACAGTAGAGAGAAGAAATTACTACTTCTATGAAAAGCTGTTGCAAGCAAACCAACCAATGAATATGGCACAAGGAGTAATGCCAGAAAATGAGCAAAACTCCCATGAAGCTAAAAGTTCTGTCAGATATGTGTCCTGTGAAGAAGAATCCTTGGTTGGAAGGATCAGATATCCTGGACAGGGTTTTATGTACCAGTCCAAAGGAGTATGCCTGAAATTCAACTTTTAAGCACTAGGAAATCAGACTAAAATTTCACTCCATGACAGATTCTCTCAGCTGGCACATATAAAAAAAATGAGGAATTCTCATTAACAACTGAAAACCAGAATGTTCTTTCCTAGTGAATTATATTCAAGAGCATATGCATGTTCACACAGTTACCTTTTTACTATTCATGTCTTTTTTTCCATATAAGATTTCATGTACTCTACCAAAATTCAGTAATTAAATGAAAGAAATGTTTAGGGGGCCTGGCCCTAGCTAGGCCTTTAAGTGGCTGCTTCCACAAAGCTGTCAGCCTCAGGTTGCTGGAGTTCGAACCTCACAGGTCTCCTGCTGGCCAAAAGTGCCCTGAAGGCATTCGAGGAACAAAAAAAGAGAAATGTTTAGATTTCTTTTCATGCAATAACAGGAAGGCAGGCAAGGGAGATGACTTCATAGAGATTTTAGGAAAATAGCTGTTTCAGCACAGAATGTCTTTTCAACATTGGAGAATTTGTTTGTTTGATGTTATTCCCCTAAAACCTGCTTGACTCTTAAAATGCCTCCATTTTATCAGTATAACAAGGTACTTAAGTACATTTTACCAAATACTCTATGCCTCAAATCTGTCTGTTAGTGACTTCTGCTTTTTGGTTATTAAAATGTTATGTTTGAATGCCAGCTTCTACATTTTTATAGAAACGTTGTTTCACTTTTGAGATTTTTATAAGAATTTAAAACTCCTATGTCATTTTTTGTGAACACATGAAACAAATAAAGCATGAATATAAATGTGAAAAAGATAAACTAGAACTCAATATGCATCAAAAATATTCTCTAAAATGAAGACAAAATAGTTATGTTCTTAAGGGTCGGCGGTATATCTCAGCAGACTAAGTGCTTGCTTAGGTAAGCACAGGGGTCAGGGTTGGATCCCTGGCTCCTCATGCCGTGCCAGTCCAGTCCCTGGGGCATGCTGAACTGGTGATGGAGTCCAGGCGTGGTGGCACATGCCTCTAATCCCAGCATGTGGGAGGCAGAAATCAGGAGGATCACTATGAGTCTGGGCTGTGTGACAAGCGAGACCTTGCACACACAAAAGAAATTATGTTCTTAGATAGTACAGTGGTTTAAGAAAGTACTACATTAGAATTGGACAGTAAGAAATACTAAAGGAGGGCCAGTGAGATAGCTCAGCAGACTAAAGTGCCTGTTTAGGCAAGCACAGGGACCAGGGTTTGATCCCTGGTACCACATGCCACGCCAGCCCTGCTCCCAAGCGCACTGAGTCGGCAACTGAGGCCAGGCACAGTGGCACACACCTATAATCCCAGCGCCAGGGAGACTGAAAACAGGAGGATCACTATGAGTCCAAGCTGCATAGTGAGACCCTGTACCAAATACACAAAATAAGAAAGAGAGAAAGAAAGAATAAAGGAAGTTCTTTGGGCTTAAGGAAAGTAACCCAGACAGAACTGAACTTTAGAAAAGAATATTCAGCACGGGAAAGAGTAGCTGTGTGTAAGTAGAGAAGAATATAGACTGTTTAAGACAGCAATAAGAAAAAATGCCTGTGGATTCAAAACATTTAGCAGTGAAATGCATGACAAGAAGAGCAGAAAAAAATGAGAAGCTAAATCTAACTTAAATATTCGGAGATTCTAGAATTATTGGAGATGTAACAAAAGTAAAACTTGTCCCAGAATATATTAAAAATGCATTTAGTCTCTCAACTGATCAGTAAGAGAATGGCTCAAGAACATTGAAGTAACAGGTTAGTGGGAGGAAAATACAAAATAATAAAATATATGAGGAGCCCAAGAAGAACCTGAAAAGAATAGGAAACAGGTGAGTTAAATAGTTCAAAACAAGTCTAGGACGGCACATATCCAAATATATTAGTAAATCCATTAAATGTTAGTAGATTAAATACTGAGAGTCTGAGGTGGGAAAATTACAGTCGAGGTCAGCCTGGGCAACATAGTGACACATCACAGAAATTTAAAAAAAAAAAAAAATTTAAATCCACGCCTTTAAGAGGTGATTACCAGTCCCGTCCCCCAAGGCGCAGGGAGACAGCAATTGATACTGAACAGGGTGGCGCGTGCCCATAATTCCAGCTCTTGGGAGGCTGTCAACAGGCAGATCACTAGAATCTGATCTAGTAGTGAGACTCTGAACACCCTGTAGACCTTTCCCTAAAATACAAAAA
>NW_004524655.1:10596276-10599700 GCF_000260255.1 Octodon degus | reverse complement strand
CATTTTTTATTTCCTTTTTCCTAATTACTTTGAATTTAACTTAATATTTTTTCTAGCTTCTTAAAGTGGAAATTTAGATCATCAGTTTAAATTTTTTTAATTTTAAAAATTAATTAAATTTTTAAATTAGTCAAATTTTTAAATGTAGACCATCAGTTTAAATTTTTTAATTTTAATTTTTTCTACTTTTATTTTTTATTATGACCACTTAGATGCCTCCCTCTAAGCGCTGCTTTAGCTGAGTCCCACAAATGTTGATAGGTTTTATTTTTATTTTCATTGTATTAAAAATATCTTCTGATTTTCTTATGAATTTTTTTCTTTGATCTGTGAATAATTTAGAAGTGTGCTATTCAGTTTCCAAGTGTCTGGAGCATTCCTAAATATCCCACTGATACTGATTTCTAATTTACACCCACAGTGATCTAACATCTGTGGGATTTCAGATGTTTGAAATGCACTGGTCCTTTGTATTTTTACTGAATTTTGTCTACTTCATCTAGTTAGATACACACATGCACACGACACTCAATATCTTCTGTAGTCACAAAAGTGCATTAAAATCTTCTATCACAGCCAGGCATGGTGGTGCACACTTGTAATCCCAGCATTCCGGGAGGTGGAGGAGGCAGTATCTCACAATGCAAAATAGAAACAAAGCAGAGACAAAATCCCTGACTCAAAAAGATTTAAAGGAGTGGGGGGCCAAGTATAAAGCTCAGTGTGAGAAGCCCTGTTTTCAATCTCCAGTGCCAAAAGAAAGAAAAAGCCACCTTAATTATGATCATGAGTTGTCCATTTCTCCCCACCTTCATATATTTTGAAGTTTTGATGTCAGAGGGTTACACATTTATGGTTAACATGACTTCCTAAGGCATTTCATTATTATGATATAGCCCTTCTTATCTCTGCTGATAATCCTTGTCTTCATTATTAATACAGAGTTTAAAGTCTCACGCAGGTCATGTATAGCTGATCTTGATTTTTTTAAAATCTAGTTTGGAAATCTAGTATTTAATCTATTTGCATTTAATATCATCATTAATATGGCTAGAAATAGTTTAGAACAGTTTATTTTAATTTTTATTGGTTGCTCTGGGAATTACAATATGCATTCTTAACCTATGACAGTCCACATAGCATTAACATTACTCATTATGTAAATATCTTGTATCAATATAAACTAGTTTTCTCTTCCATACTGTTAATTTTTTCACATATTTTAAATCTATAAAAGTCTTATGATACATGATAGTTTTGTTTTGTTTTGGGTTTGTTTTTTGTTTTTTGTTTGTTTGTTTGTTTGTTTGTTTTGCTTTAAGCTGTCCATTACCCTTGAAATAAAGAAAGATGTGGGGCTAGGGAGATAGCTCAGTAGAATAAGTGCTTGCCTGGAAAGCGCAAGGGCTTGAGTTCAATCCGCGGTTCTGCCTCCCCCTGTCCCCTCCAAAAAAAAAAGAAAGAAAGAAAGAAAAAGAAAAAGAAAAATGCATTGTGTTTTATAGTTACACTTTTTGGTTCAAGTTTCTCTCTGTACTCCTTTCACACTGAAAACTTTCTTCAGCATCCTTTAAGCAAGTCAGCTTGTAGCGGATCCTCAGTTTTTGTCTATCAGAAAATGCTTGTTTTACCTACGTTTCTTAAGGATATTTTCACTGAATATAGATTCTCTCACCACTTAAAAATTCTGTTGACTCTTTCGTACCTTCTAGTTTCTGACGATAATGGTACATAATTTATGTACTGTTGTTTTTTTTCCCCCATTATTTTCAAGATTTAATCCTTTGATTTTTCAACAGTTTGAAGATGTGTGTGCATGTGTGTTGTGTGTGTGTGTGTTGTGTAAGTCTTGCTTACATTTTTCTGAGCTCCCTTTTAAAGTATTTATGGTTTCCAGCTATGAATTCCCATCTGTTCATTCATAACTATCATTCCCTCCTATCTTTGAATAACAGTTATAATAATTGCTTTGCTGTTTTTAATATCTGAGCGATCTGGAGTCAGTTTCTATTGATGGGTTTCTTTTTTCTTTTCTTTTTCAGTATTTAGAATTGACCACAGGGCCTTTCTGCTGAGCTGCGTACCCCTGCCAACCCTTCACCCACCCCTTGACACAGCTTCTCATTAAGTCACTAAGCTGCTGAGGCTGACTTAAGCTTGCGATCCTACCTCAGCCTACCAGAATTCTGGCACTGTGTGCATGTGCCACCAGGGCTGATCAATTTCTTTTTTTCTTTTTTCTTGACTATGGATCCTATCTTTTCTTTTTCCTCACAGGCCTAGAAAATGTAATGTAGAGTAAATGTTTTGGATAATAATTATAGAGACTTTGAAGAATATTGGCTTTTGTCCTAACATTCTGCTAGGTTACTAACTGATCACCTTAAATTTCTAGAGGTCTTATTTTATGTGTTGTTGGGGCGTAGTTTCTTGCTGTTAGTCTTGGGGCAAATTCGAGTCCGTGGATGTCTCCCAGGTTGTCTGTGATTTCAGTTAAAAGCCTAAGGTGACAGAGTCCTTATAACCTGATAGCATTCCAAGTTCATTTCTGTCTCTCATGCTGTAAGTAGCAACTGAAATCTTGGCTCAGCTTGTTGTGCCTTCCAACAGTTGCTTGTTGGTAGACTCTAGAGATTCTCCTATACATTCACAGTTCAGAGATAAGCCAAGGACTCAAGGGACATTAATGTACAGATCTAGAGCCCCTTGCTTTGTGGAATAAGGGTTTTATTTATTTATTTATTTATTTATTTATTTTTGCTCCGAATGCCCTCAGGGGTGGTTTGGCTGGCTGGAGTGTTATGGGCATCGAACTACAGCTACCTGAGGCTGACAGCTTTGTGGAAGCAGCCACTTAAACAACTGAGCTAAGGCCAGGCCCCCCCCCCTTGCTTTGTGGATCCCTCTTTTCAAAAATTTTTTCCCAAAATTTTGAAGCATTCTGAATCCCCAAGTCCCTCTTCTGGACCTTGAACTCAGTACTGGTGAGGCTGTGTGCTTCACTGCCTGCCAGCCCACAGTCCCTCCTTGGAAGAAAAGCTGAGTGACTGTCTCACCTAACACAGCTCCTTTTTTACAATCACTTCCAATTTCTGCCTTCTTCTGACTGCTGTTCAGCATCGTCATGGTGTTTTTAATATGTGATTAAGAGTTTATCATCATCACCTGTGGGAAGGTCAAGTATTTATTCTATCATTACTGCAGTCAAATTCACTTCTTCTGCTCTTCTCTGACTATCATTGAACAAGTCCTTTCTAGCTTACACTCACCCTCTGTGGTGGATTGAAAACTGGTGGTCAGCTTGTTACACCCAGCTAGACTGAACCACTGTGGTGCTGGGTGTGGGAGGCCCACATGAGGATTATTGCTGGCAACATAAGAGGCAGAAATGGAGAAGGAGGAGGAGAAGGAAGAGGAGGAGGAG
>NW_004524655.1:10571599-10596176 GCF_000260255.1 Octodon degus | reverse complement strand
AAGAAGAAGAAGAAGAAGAAGAAGAAGAAGAAGAAGAAGAAGAAGAAGAAGAAGAAGAAGAAGAAGAAGAAGAAAGAGGAGGAGGGAGGCTGTGAGTGAAGTTGCTGGAGGCTGTTGGAAGATGGTAGAAGCTGTTGGGAGCTGTTGGGGAGCTGCTGGTACTCTCAGGTTATTATGCTGAAGGACCTTCTTATTCTGGCTTTCCCGATGAACTCAGCTGTTCTCAAAGGAGAAGAAGCTTGGGACACTGTTGCTGAGAATGACTATGGTTCACTTTGGGGGAGCACTGGTCCTCACCTTGAGCATCACTTCCTGTCTCCAGAGGAGAAGATGATGCACAGCTCAGTCTCCTAAGGAAGGTTGTCACATTTACTTTCCTGATGGGAACTCAGCTTTCCTCACTATTGGAAGATCTCAGGACCTTGCTGTTGCTGAGGATTGCTGTGGTACTTTTCAGGGGAGCTCTGTTTCTTACTTTGAAGGTTGCTTTCTGGCTCCAGTTAGATTCCATAGATCCTTCATTCCACTGGCACAGACTTCCTAGCTTCCACCACTGACCTTTGGGCCTTCCCAGTGCAGATCCATGAATCAGCCTGCATGAGACATTGTTGTGGGCTCTAGGCCTCCAATTGGACTTGTGAGAGCATTGTTATGGGCTCTAGGCCTTCAACTGGACTCATGCAGGACATTATCATGGGATCCTGCCCTCAACTGTATTCATTGGTCTTTAGCATGTGCACAGATTTCCTATGCTCATTGTATATAATTCTTTGGGTAACTATTATAAAATAATATTATGAAATGTGGCCTATATTGTTCCCTTGTAAAACTCCAAACTACAACAACCTCTCAAAAGTTATAATTTTAAGCCTTTATTGATATATAAATAATATTTATTCATCTTTGGATTGACTTTTCATCTAGTGTAATTTTACACAGAGATCTACATTTAAAATCATTTATTTGAGGCTGAGGATATAGCTCAGCAGCATAAGCACCTGTCTGGCAAGTGCAACAGCCTCAGTTCAATCCCAAGTACCCCAAAACATAAATAAAGAAATAAATAAGCCTAGTATAAAGCCATTTACTCATCTATGATGGCTCATGTCTGTAATCTCAGCACTCTGAGACACTCAGGGCAACAGGACCAAAAGTTTTGATCCTGTTGCCTGGGCAACTTAACAACTTGGAGAAATTCTTTCAAAATAAGAAAATAAAAAAGACTTGGGATATAGCTCAGCATGAAGGCCCAGGGATCAGTTCCTAGTAAGTATTAATAATTTACTTATTAGAAAAAGTCGTGAACATTTGTAGGCTCTACCAATTCCTTTTTGGAGCTCTCAGAGGCTAAGCTTTCAATCTGTACTATTTAGTGTGATGACGTTGGCTTGGGGCCTTTCATAAATGTCCTCAATTGTGTTGAGGTAGCTTCCTTCTGCTCCTTGCACTGCTTTTTCCTTTTTCATTGTGAGAAAGGTGTTTGATTTCATTAAATGCTTTGTTGTGTCAGTTGAGATATAACAGGGGTTTGTTTTTTCTGCTTCAATATCTAATTTTGTGTGTTTCATTGATTTTTCTAATATTGAACCTCTTCTCTAACCTGGGATGAATACTTATTTATGTTATATAAAGTAAGTCTCAGAACTTGTTGAAATCTTTAAAATCATGAGTCATAGGGGCCAGTGAGACAGCTCAGCAGACAAAGCGCCTGCTTTGGCAATCGCAGGGACCAGGGTTCGATGCCCATTCCTGCAGGTCTTGCTAGCCTTGCCCCCAGGGCACACTGAGCCAGCAACAGAGTCCAGGTGTGGTGGCACATGCCTGTAATCCCAGTGCTAAGGAGACTGAAAACAAGAGGATCGCCACAAGTCCTATTTGCATAATGAGACTCTATACCAAATAAACAAATAAAAATAAATCAATAAATAATATCTAAAATCATGAGCCATAGTATTCTACTTGAATTTTTTTAATGTATTACTCCTCAAGAAACTAATATTTGGTGTGTATTATATATATTTAAGGCAGATTGCCCTTCCAAATAAAACATACTCTCCAAAGATGGCATGCATATATATATATATATATATATATATATATATATATATATATATATATTCGAGTAGCAGGCAGACACTGGATTTTTGTTCAGAAGTTAAAAGGGTTTTAGCCCTGTAACATCCATTTGTGTTTAAGGATGCGGCTGTCTCCCTTGCCCCCTAATTATCAATGGGCAGCTGAATTTAACCTGAGAAACAGAGCCAGTGATGTAATTCACTGGCACAACACTTGCCTAGTATGATAAGGCCCTGCGATTTATCCCTGCCACTCCAGACAAACAAAGAAATAATTGCATTAACAGTTTCTAGATTTTAGCTCTTTTACTGCCAGAGAGAAAGCTCATGAAATTTTCACTGATTTTTGGTTTAATTTATAGGTTTTTTATTATAACCTTACTTGCCACCACCATTGTTTGGATCCCTATTATAGAAACATCTCTCAGTGAAAAATTATTTGAACATACGCTACTGATAAAGAGCTGCCTGACGCCGCCCATTACTGCCCTCTTCATACTCGCTGTGTTTTCCAGGAGAATCAATGAGGAGGTGGGTGTTGGCATGGGAAGGTGTAAGGGGTTGCCTCATACTATAGATAGCCTTGTAAGACTTGGCCTGGAATGGCTTCTCTTGTACTCAAGACATGACGTCATGGTCACACCATGACATCATTTGATTTCTGAGGTACAATGTTTTCCCAGGAAGATTTGGCTCTTGGGGAGAAAGGGAGCACTCTCATTTGTCTTCCTCCTTTTACAGTGAAATTCGCTTTCAGCCATGCCATGTGAGCCTGATCACTTAAACTTTCAGAGGTCGTGATTAGAAACTGTGAGTGATTCTCCATCGCACATAGTTAGCTGTAGGAAAATACTCTTCTGTAGCCCCTGTACTCAGAGATCCCACACTCACCGGGGGTATACGGTAGGAGGCTTCCTCCACATCCTCTGTACTGAATGCATAGTTACTTGAACCATTTCATTGGTCCATACTTAAGACCAAATAAAGATCCCCATTAATAATTTGGTCATTTTGTTAATAACACTTAGGAAGTATAGTGTTTGCCTGACTATGTCCTTTTCTGATTTTTTTAAATTTTTGAGTCATATGTTGAGCAGTATTTCCTAGCACTAAAAAAATAGACCTTGAACAGTAGGCCTTCCTAAGCACAGCACTTGAAAACCCTTATGATCTGGCCCTGCCTACACTCAGGCCTTGCCATCCACGCACACCCCTGAGTGTAGCCCACCCACTCCATAGAACATGCAGTGCTCACTGCTGAACCCTCCCTGCATCCTCTGTCCTCGCTTCCTTTGAACTGTTTTCTGTGTCAGGAAGATCTGTTTACTACTGCACCTAGTCAATGCTTTCTCTCATGTATTCGGTTCTCTGGACCACTAGCCAATACTTCCTGTTCCAACCAGCTCACCAGTACTCAGTTTATCAGCAAGAATGTTGGGAGGTGGTCACTCTGGACCCTAGAGCTCCTCCTGTTCACTCTTCTGAGAAGGACATGTGTGAGAGAAGAGGCAGGTGTCAGGGTGATTGGGTATATTACTAAAGAGAAATGAGAGGACATGACTAGGGCTGTCTTGCTACCCCAGGTCCTGTTTCAGGAATAGATTACATACTCCCTCTTTAACTTAACACACTTTTACAGGCCCTATCTCTGGTCATGTTTTGGATGCTGCCCTCTGGCCTCTGCCCCTCTCCTTCAGGAATTGGTTCCTATGGAACCTCTGCCTGAATTTTGGGTTAGCTCTTTCCCTGCAATACTTGCCCACATTCAGTTTCAGTACTTCAGAATCTCAGCTAAAATCTCATGCTTTCTCCCCCCCTCTCTCTCTCGCTCTCACTCTCTCTCTCTCTCTCTCTCTCTCTCTCTCTGTCTCCTCTCTCTTCCCCCCTCCCTGTCTCCCTTTCTCCATCCCTCTCTGTCTCTCTCCCTCTCTCCCTCCTTCTCTCCCTCTTCCTCTCTCTCCCTCTCCATCCATTCACTCCCAATTCAGGCTGCACATGCACCCTTCCCTCCAAGCAGCAGTCTTCCCTCCATGGAATGGACAGGCTTTCTGAAGGAGACAGACAATGCCCAGTTGGCAGATAACAACTTCAGATAGTGGCAAAGTACTGCTCAAAAGATTTTAAAAGATGATGGAACTAGCTGGGTAGGCTGGAAGTTAGGGACAGTGGGGGGATGAATGAGGATATTAGGTAAGGTGGTCGAAAATCTCTCTTAAGGAGGTGACCTTAAGTCTGAAAACCTGAAGAATGAATCAGAAATACTAAATATACAGGAAACAGTGAAGCAGAAAGAAGGGTAAGTGCAAAACCCCCAAGACAAGAGCAAAACAGGCAAAATTCAGACACTGGAAGAAGGTTTTGAGGGCTGGAGTGGAAGGACCAAGGGGGACGCAGCAGAGCTGAGCTGGGTGAGGTCAACTGTGGGGTGCCATTGAGTCCCTATTTTCTGAGTGTTTGCTGAGAAGCCAGTGGAGAGTCTAGGCAGTAGCATGACATCTTCTAGTGTAAGCTTTTAGAGACCACCGTGGCTTCCATGAGACCAGCGAGCAATCAGAAAATGAAGTGAGGAGTCCACCTGTGTGGGGGAAAAATGGTAGGACAGGACTCATGATGTAGCCATCGCAAAGATGGCGAGGAATAAGATTCTGGAAGTAGAGCTGATAGTGTTTGCTGAGGGATTGGTGGCAGGGCAGGATGGAAAGGAAAGAGCAAGAATTGACTCCTGGGGCTTAACCTGGCAACCAGAGAGGTGCCATTTAGGGAAATGGGGATAGCAGCACTCTTACTGGATCGCTTTAATTTGAAATGCTTATGCATAGTTTCACAGAGAAGTGTTTAAATTTTCTGTGAGTTCTCTGGCTGACCTAAGAGAGAGTGCTAGTGGGTCTTGTGGAAGCCTCACTCACCTTTCTTTGGCAGGACTCTCAGTTACTAGTTTAACTTTACAATCCGGCTATTTAGGAGAGGGATGGTGAAGCTTGTTCATGTCATTACCCATCTTCCTCCCAGATGACTTTTGGGCTCCTTCTTTGGCAGGGCGCCTTCTGGGGGCTGACTTTCGGGATTATGATTGGTTTATTTCGACTGCTGCCTGAGCTTATCTACAGACACAGGACCTGCGAGGACGAGAAGTGCCTCATGCCCCTGTGCAGCATGCACTACCTCTATTTTAGCATGCCCCTCCTCCTGGTCAGCCTCCTCAGCATGCTGGGGATCTCCTTCTTCAGAGACCCAATTCCAGACAAACATGTAAGTGCTGCCATTAGGATGCACTGGGGTCAGCTTCAAGATCCCAGGGAGCGGTAAATACAGTAAAAATGGTTGGATTCCTGCACTTTCCTTGGAAGTGGAAGGGCAGGCAATACAGGAAGAACCTTGCCTTTAAAAAAAAAATTACATGAGAGGAGCTGGGAATATAGCTCAGAGGCGTAAGCACCTACCTGGCAAGCACAAGGACCAGAGTTCGATCCCTAGCCTTGTATGCCATGCCATCCTGGATCCCTGGGTATGCAGTCTTGGTCCAGGAATCAGGTATGGTGGCACATGCCTGTAATCCCAGCACTCACGAGGTTGAGACAAAAGGATCACTGTAAGTTTGAGACCAGCCTGAGGGCTACAGAAGTGAGCACAAGGCCAGCCAGAACTGCATAATAAGACCCTGTCTCAAAAAAAAAAAAAAAAAAAAAATAGCTCAGTAGAATAAGTACTTGCCTGGCAAGTGCAAGGTCCTGAGGGGGCTATAACACAGCGGTAGATCACTGCCCAGCATGTGGGAGGCCTTGGGTTTGATCCTTAGCAGTGAAAAAAAAAAAAAAAAAAAGCCACTAAAAGTTCTTCAGGACCTGCCAATTAGGTCTTCATTTATATTAAGAATTCAGCATTGGGGCCAGCGAGATAGGTTAGTAGAATAAGTGCTTTCCTGGCAAGCGCAAGGGCCTGAGTTCAATCCCTTTTTCCACAAAGAAAAAAAAAAAGAATTCAGCATTATAAAATGCAAAATTTCCGCAAAAGGAATAAGTTTACTAATTTCAGTATGCATTAAAGTGATCAGAGCAGTGGCAGTTACTGCCCACTGGTAGGCAATGAAGGCCCTGGAAAGTGGAAGGGCATAGGATCTCTATGGCCCCAGAGCAGGAGCCACATGGTACTTCCTAGCCTTCTCCCACAAACCATTTCCTATCTCCTAGGAGAGAGATATAAGTCACCTCTTCTAAATATTTTTTTTAAACATCTGCAGTCATGGAAGTAAAATAACTTATCTAGAAAAGCAAAACTAGCAAGTGGCAGGCCTGGGACCCTGATATGGCTGTGAAGCTTGTGTGGGTTCCACCATCACCTAATTTGCACCTTGACAGGGGTGAGGTTCTTGGCCCATCCCGTAAGCAACAGGAGAGGGGGTTCTAGGCATCCACCCAGAAATCATGAGGCCTGGAATTTAGGAAGCTTTTCAGAAGGTAATAAAACCTAGTGCCTTTCTTTACAGTTTTGTCTAGAGGGTGGACAAAAGCTAGTACTGTAATCCTTCATCAAAAGTTGAGTCACTAGGACAGGTAAACTTATTCTTTTTTTAGCATAGGAAAAATTTATTATTTATTGAAAGTGCACATAAGGGCAATAAACATAGAGAATCTTTATTGTACTGACAACTTTTCAGCATTTCATACTCATAACTAATTTAAAAGTTAGGATTTAGCTGGACTTGATAGTGCATACCTATAATGCCAGCACTCAAGAGGCTGAAGCAGGAGAACTTCCTAGTGTTAGAGTCAGCCTGAACTACATAGTGAGATTCTGTCTCAAAATAAAATAATTACAAGTTAACAACTTCCCACATTTTGAGCAAAAACTATGAATATCAAAATTTAAATATTTCAATGTAACAAATGCTTTTGAAACCTAAATTAGAATACTTTTTTAAATTGACATTTATTTTCTTTTTTAAATACTTTTATTGAGAAACAAATAGCAATGAGACAGTTTTACAACCGATTACTAGTACATTTTCATAATTAATACATTGCATATTGTTGTCTTATTGGTTATTCATTGTACAAGATGCAGACCTGATATCCTGTCTCAAACACTATTAGAACAAACCTCTCTGTTCATTGAATTAAGAGAATAGAGCTGTATATCTATTCTAACTATTTTGAGTATACAGATACAAAATGGTCGTTCATTTGTATCCCCCTTTTTTGGTTAGTTTTATCAGAGAAGGGCATTCCATTGTCATTTACATACTGTAGGTGCATGAATTCAACAAAATATCCCAATATAGTCCAATAGTCCATAATAGTAGTGGGTTTTCCATAAGACTGTCAATGTCCGAAGTTGTTCACTTGAATATTTTACAGCTCATCATATTAATATGGCTTTACTTTTTATACTTCACGTTCATACTTTTCTGTTGGATGGTTAAGACCAAGAAAGGGCAAGACTTATATAATAAGAAATGTCATTTTTGTATCTGATAA
Source organism: Octodon degus (assembly GCF_000260255.1). Classification (NCBI taxonomy): domain Eukaryota; kingdom Metazoa; phylum Chordata; class Mammalia; order Rodentia; family Octodontidae; genus Octodon; species Octodon degus. Next base: position 10,588,627 of record NW_004524655.1, on the reverse strand, counting down.
GGTCAGTTAAATCCCCTCAGGATTTAACCTGAAACCTTGTACCTCAGTTTGTAGATCCTTTGTCAGTGTCAGCCATGTGGATGAGTCATGGCCATTACTTGACCAATTTGCTCTCTGTGAAAGCTTGAGAGAATGTTTTCTCTCCTTGTGACTCAAGGAGCTCACTTTTAAAAGCCACCTGATTTGAATGCATTGGAGGGAGCTTCCTACTCTTCCCAGATTCCACCAGGTGCTCAGGAGTTAGGGGTTGCCCTGGGAGCTCCCACTTTTCCCAAAGATGAAAACACTTAGGCACACTCTACATCATCCATCACTTTCCTCTGTGACCCCAAAATCTCCTTGATCAGAAAATTTGGGACACAATTGAGTTACAGGATGTTGCAGTACAGGTTCTCCTATTGCCCGAGTCCTTACTGACATTGAAAGGCTAGGGCCAAAATGTTGGCTGTAGGACAGGTAAACTTAGAAGACTGCAAACGTCAGGGTCTTGTGGTCCCACTTCCACCACTTTTTCTGAAGGATTTTTTTGGGTGGTGGAGCTGGCTCAGGATACCTTCAGGGCAAGTCTGGCAAGGCCCAAGGATCTGGGGGTTGAACCACAGCATCCTGAGCCTGACTTCCACTTTTTCTGCTCACCACTATTTTCTATCTGAGTCATGCTTCTCTCATGCACACACAGCCCAGCTGGGAGGTAATAGAACAAATGGGGTGGAGAGCCAGATGCTCATGCCCCACTGCAGATTCTCCTTGCCTCAGTGACACAGCACTGGGGAGTCCCCTGCTCCTCGTACCTTGAGATGCTAGAGATGGATGAATTTTAAATTTCCTGTTGCTAGGAGTACTCATCATTCAGCTTGCTGGTATTTTTTCTGCTGTTCCATTAACCTCAACTTTGGATTTGTGTTTTCTTCTCTACCAGCCAAGTATGTTCTGAGCATCTCCCAGCTGCCTAGTTGCTTGCTAGTGCCCTGAAGAAGACAAAATAGCTGCCCACAGGGGACAGAGCTGAGAGAAAGAGTGGCATTTGGGATTAGTGACAATGTGCAGGCTTTAGGCTTGGGCCCTTCCAACATAGTGCCTCTGTTCACCACACCTAGTGGGGTGGAGCTCTGCTCCCAACTCTTCCATGCCCAGAAACTCATGGATGCCCTGCAACTCTGGAACCTAAGCCCTTTCCACATATTTAGCAACCTCATCTATAGAAGGAGGCTGGTAGTGTTCTTGGGAAGGCAAAATGTGCACATTCAGCACCATCAGGAAGCAATTAAAGCTTAAGCCTAGTGGCTGTCATGGGCACAACAGAACTGTAGTCCCAACATTTCAGGTAGGACTGGGCCTTGAACCAGGCTCTGGGAAAGCTACTCAATCGATGAGGCTCACAAACATCCAGCTGTGTGTTAGGGCTGAGATTTCTCCTATGCCTGCACCAAGGCTGGTGTGATAGATTCAGACTGATCTATTTCAGGACAGACTTGGATTTGGTGGAAAATATTCCCTCAGATGTACTCTACCTACCCTTACCCTGCCCCCAAAATAATAACAATTGGCTGAGCTTGGTTACTTCCCAAAGTTTCACACCTGTTTTTAGGAATAAAAAAATAGAGCTGCAAAGAAAGCAAGTATCCCTGCTTTGGCACCTGCAAATGTCCTGTATAACTTACAGAACTGAGCTTGGCCCCAGAGACTCTTCAGCAGGGCTTCCACAATGATAGCTCATGTCTCCCATGCCCAACATATCCATATCATAGACATACATACATACATACACACATACACACACACACACACACACACACACACACACACACACACACATAGCCAGAAGTAAACCCAGAATAATGGGCAACTTCTTCCACTCTGAAGGGAGTGGATATGTGGTGACTTCCTGGGCCCTCCTAAAAGGAAGGAGACTAAAATCTATTGTCTCCAAACTCTTGCTTTATACTGAGGCCTATATGGGTTGTGACACTGTTGCCAAGGTCAATTGACCACATTACCTAAACCAGAACTAAAACTCACAGTCCTTGTTCCTATGATTCCCTATACCATCTTCCTTCCATCTTTTGTTAATCTGATAACCAGATCACCTTCAGTCCATCAAGACCCTGGACCCAACAGCAGGCCATGCTACTATTTGGCTGCAAACAAGGCCCCATGGTGGGACTGGGGAAATAGCTTGGCAGTCTAAGCACCTGCCTAGCAAGCCCAAGGACCTGGGTTCAATCCCTGGCACCACATGCCATGCCAAGCTGACCACTATGCCCTGGGAAGACTAAGAGGAGGATTACTATGAGTCTGAACTGTGTAGCAAAACCCTGTACCAAATACATAAATAAATAAAAGATTTTTTTAAAGGGACTCATGGTGACATGCCCCTACTCTCTCCTCGTCTCCCCCATCACAGCTCCACAGGCTCTGCTGGAGCTTGCGAAAGAGCCGAGAGGAGAGGATCGATCTGGACAGGGACAGAACATGGAAGAGACTGCCAAGATTCCAGGCCACACCAGGTGAGAGGCAAGATCAGCCCTGGGAAGTGACCCTGTGTGGCATGCTCTTAGGTGATTGGTGGCCTGTGGGGTTTTTTTGTTTTTGTTTCTGTTTTGTTGTTGTTGTTGTTGTTGTTTGTTTGTTTTTTGGTGGACTGTGTTGGTGCCCAACACTTCTCCACACCATTACCCTCACCTGCAGAAATGTTTCAGAGCAAAAGCCTTGGCTTTCATTTTCCCTAAGATGCCTCCTGGCTGTGGCTGGGGTCTGTCAAAGTTGTGAGGCCATGGTGAGCAGGCTGCGCTCACCCTGGTGTCCTGGCAGCATTTCAAAAGGCAGATCCACTGAGGCCAATGCTGCTGGAAAAGGACACAGCCTAAGAACTGGCCCTTGGGCTTAACCACACGCAGACCACGTGGCACCTCCAGCGCAACCTGAGCATGCAGCTTAGGGAGGGGAGTGACTGAGTGTGTATATTCAAAATCAGAGGCTCCTTGGAAGGAGGTATGAGATGACCCACTCCAAGGGAGGTACAGGGGCAGGGAAGGAGCACACCCCAGAAGCAGATCTGGGGGAGAAATAGGTCTCAGTCCAAGCAAGAAAGGAGAGTGCTCCTGGAACAGTCTGAGGCCTTGGGGCCTCCAGAGAATTGGAGAGAGGGTTTTAGCAAATAGGGTCAGAAGTGGAGTGTTCCAGGCCATAGGGGGTGGGGTGACCTGAGCTTCTTGTAGCCCCTGATGTAATCAGGGATAAAGGAAATAATAAGATTAGTTCCAAGTCTGGGGCACAGAGTAGTAAAGCAGCTGTGAGTTTGGGGGAGGGAGGGCAAGGGCCTGGTTGTACAGAAGGTAGGGTTTCCCCTTTCACTCCTGCCAGGTGAGTTCACAGCCAAGAGAGGGCCTGGGGTCTTTGCTGACACCTAGGAAATGGGCATATGTTTGGGAAAGGCCCTGGGGACTCCTGTGGGGTGCTGGATGGCCTTTCCTGGGCACAAGACCCCATGCTTCTGGAGGCTCTGGGGCTCCAGTCTCCCTCTGATGGTTCTTCTCCTTTACTGAGATGTAAATTGGCTCCTGAGTACTCACAGCATTCCAGGTGCTTCCAAGATTACATACGCTAGGTATAGGCATCATCCCCATTTTTAAGCTGGGAAAACTAAAGTATTTAGCAATCAGATAACCAACCAGTGGTTGAGCTGAGATTTGAACACTGGCAGTTTCATTTCAAAGTCTGGGCTCTCAGCCCTGAGCCAGCCAACCTCCTATCATACAGCCTTGGCTGACTTGGGTCACAGTTATTATAAGCCTCAGCTACAAGAACACTAGCTTTGAGGTTGTTCGACAAGATGAGACAGCATGTGTACAATTCCAGTGCACACACTGAAAACCCACTCAGAATGAAACAGGGTTGTCTCACCATCCAAGAGCTATCCATTCCCAGGAGTGGCTCAAGGTCACGTTCTAGGCAGTAGCTGGGCCTGAGCGAAAGTGCTGGAGCTGACCGTGGTGCTGACCTGAGCCTGCACAAGCCCCAAGGGGCAGGCCAGTGTCTGCAGCTCAGACCCTGGAGTAATACTCAAGCTCCACACATGGGTGTTTTCACTGGTTTGGCCCCGAAAAATGTATGGCAGCTTTCCTTTAATTCCTAAACTGCCTCCCCTACGCCAAACAACTCTAGGAAGTGTCTCCAAGTATCCTATGGGCCAAGCACAGAGACAGACAGCTACTTGGAGAAGACATCAGAAACTGCCCAAGAGAACAGTATCTATTCCCAGAACTTGTAGGACTTCCTCTTCCTTCCAAAGAGTAGTACTTAGAGGTAGGGCACTCAGAGGAGCAGCAACTACTGCCCTAGACCTACAGAGACAGGAAAGGACACTGTTGCAGCACAGTTGGGGTACATGAGGAAACAGAGCTCCCCTGTCACTCAGGCACCCAATCAAGGGGATCTGGACGCAGCTGAGGGCTGTGCAGCCACACTCTACTCCACAACACATCAGAAGTCCCTCATTCTACTCTGAGTTTTAAGTCGTGTCTGAATACAACAGTAGGCAATTCTATGTCTATGAGTCTGTTCGACTTTACCCTGAACTCAATTCTGAGAAGTGAATCTCTACAGGAGCCTCTCTCTTGCGTAATGTCCTACATTCCTTCCTATCTTTGCCTGTTTCTTCTGTTCTAGCTATGTTTGGGGATTCCAAAAGTTACTTCTGGGAGGGCTTTCAACTCTATTTTGGCCTGGAGCCGCACATGAACTCCAAGGTAGCTCCTGCAAAGACCACCAAGGAGACAAATGCAACTAGGAAGAGGAAATATAGTGATTCTCTAGAAGATGCTAAGGTCTCGAGCTCCAGAGAGTCATCCATAAAAATGGAAGTAAGTAAGGAAAAGGTGGGGCAAGGTGACACACTAGAAGGTGCGGACATCCTGGCTCAAGGACAGCTATCCGCAAAGATGAAGGCATCCACAGAGACGATGGAAGATAAAAAGGGGAGTGATATGTTGGACAGGCCCTACTGGAAGAAGGTGATCAGTTCCAGTGGGACCATCCTGATCACACTCGTGGTCCTTGGTCACATCTACTTTGCCTGAAGCAGCTCAAGCCTGAGGTGTCTTGAGGGCCCCAAGGCTGCTGCCTCTCCCAGACTTCCATCAAGAAAAGAGAAGAAGTGTTTCCTCCTAGGAGACCCAAGAATATGGGGTCAACACTTATAGCACTGAAAATGTCCCCTCAGTGTCATATATCAAATGCCACCAGCCACAGGGGTATGGATTTTGTGGAATTCTTATTCTGACTTTTGTTCTTTAATGTATATACATTAATATACATAAAGCCAATCTTATATTCTTCAGACAGTTGGGTCTGGTATATAGTGCTTTTTATATGATGCTAGATTTGGTTTGCTCATGTTTGGTTATTTTGTGGCATAAGGAAAATTGGGCTGTAGTTTTCTTGTGACTTGTTTAGTTTAAGCATTAGGATAGTATTAGCCTTGTGAATGACTGGTATTCCTTCCTGGGGACATGTAAGGGTAGATTATGTTCATTTGCTGCAGGGGACCAGAACTCAGAAGACAGACTGGGACTACAGTCCCAGATTTGGGAGACAGCAGAGGGCAGGCCTAAGTAGGAAAGTGACCCAGGCAGGAAGGTGGTAGGCAAGGCCCACATCCAAGCAGAAGAGCTTCTGCAGGAAAATGAAAGGAGCAAGGGCCTGAAACAAAATCTACGTCAGTCTCACAGCTGAACTCCACAGTGGCATCATCAACACCACTGGTCAGGTAGCAAAAGAGGGTTTCATAGCTCAGTCCAAGAACCCAGGGATTTGGTGGCAGGGATAGAGTAGAGCCAGCCTGCTATGGAGTAATGCAGGGTTGGGATGGGCGTGGACCCCTGGAGTTACCTGTTTTCCTGAAAAACTCAGGAAAGTACCCAGTCCCTTTCAGACCCAGAGGCCTACTTGCGATAATCCTTGAATTCTAAGGACAATGTCTTAGCTACTTGACTCTCCTTGCTGAGACAAAATACTCAACATCCAACATTAAAAGGAGAAAAGTTTATTTAGCTCCCAGTGTGTAGCGGTTTCAGTCCATAATCGTCAGCTGGCACCAAGGCAGTGTGGCACATGGCAAAGGGACAACAGTTCATGGCAGCAGAATCCAGAAAAAGCAATGAGAGTAAAAAAGAGGCAGCGCCAGGGAGATAGCCCAGTGGCATAATGAGCTGCCTGACAAGCACAAGGTCCAGAGTTTGAGCTCCCATACAGCAAGACAGAGAGAGACAGACACACAGATATACACGCAGACACACAGAGAGAGACAGAGACAGAGACAGAGAGACAAAGAGAAAGACGGAAACAGAGACAGAGACAGAGAGAGACAGGGACAGACAGGGACAGAGAGACAGGGACAGAGACAGACAGGGACAGAGAGACAGGGACAGAGAGAGACAGGGACAGAGACAGACAGGGACAGAGAGACAGGGACAGAGAGACAGACACAGAGAGAGAGAGAGAGAGAGAGAGAGAGAGAGAGAGAGAGAGAGAGGCCTAGGCATGGTGCCACACCTCTAATTCCAGCTCTGGGAGCTTAAACCAGCATTTGTAAATCAAATCCAGCTTGGGCAATTTAAGAAAAAGAGGAGGTAGGGGGACAAGCCTCTTTCTCTCCCTTATTTTGTGTCTGGTCTACTTCAACTAGGGTGGTGGCAATCCAATCAGTGAACTGATTTAGCAGTCACCCACCCTTAATCCCAGCACCCTTAATCCTAGCATCCTTAATCCCAGCATTATACTAGGAATCAATCACACATTCTAAATTCAGCCACCTCTGAGAAAGAAGAAAAAAAAAAAAAACTATGATCACATGAATCTTGGAGGGGGGGAATCTGGACACAAACCTTAAGAGACACAAACTCTTCTGTGTTTCTTCTGAGAAATGTGAGGGTCGCTGGGGCTTGCTGAAAGGACTACAGGAAGAGACTTATGTGGGGCCCTGATCTTGCTAATAATACTTATTCTAAGAAGTCTTCCCAGAATCAACTCTTGGTAGGTGAAGATGGAGCCTCAAAACGTCCCTTGGGGAAAGGTAAAGGCTGCAGCTCAGCCCACACAGAAAGGGTCCAGCCTGGAAGCTGAGCTCTGCCTCCCTAGTTCCTCTAGAAGAAGACAGAACCACAGTTTCTCCCCAAAAACTAAAAGAACCCTTACCTGGTCAGACCAGGTAGGGATGGTTTGGGGACAAAGAGGCTCTCCCAACTATTCCACCAAACTCATTCCCATGCCTCAGTCTCCCCATAGAAGTAAAATCACAGAGGCACAGGTGGGAGGCAAGCTCATGAAAGGGCTTCCCTGAAACTGACAGGGCCAAGGAGAGAGGAGGTGGCACAGTGGGCTTTACAGAGGCCTAAGAGGGGCACACTCCAGTGACTTCCCTGGTATGGAGAGGAATGCAGCTGTTTGACAGGAAGGTCTTACAAAGAAATTGAACCTGTTACTGTCCTAAGTGTTCAGCCCTAAAGGATTCTCTTATGACTGACTCCCCCTCTCTAGGAAGAGTCACATTAGGCTATACCTTTCACCTTCCTTCCTGTTGCCCAGTGTGGGAAGGCAGGAAGAGAGGCGGAACAGGGCACTGGTGAGAGTGTTCAGCAGGGCCACCCCCAGCTGCACCCCACAGGCCTGATGACTCAAGCTTCTCAAGTTCAGCTGACGTCTAGTCCAGCTACATTCCGTCTAACTTCCAACTACTTCCCTGCCCCAACCAATGTCTCTGGATGGCTTGGCCTTGTGCTTCACCTTCTGAGGGGACTCTGGGCCTGTGGGAGATGGGGTTTCCCTTTTGACTCAAAAGAAAGAGATGACCATGCCAAGAACATAAAAAACACTGGTACCCAAAGTACAGAGATTCAGCCTATTTATTCAGGTATAGAGGCAATATGTCAGGTTTTGCTGCTGAGAGGCTCAGGGTTTCCACTCAATCACTTTGATGGCGATCTGGGCTGCTCGCTGGATGATCCTGTTGTCATCTGACTCTAGAATACGGAAGGCAGGCACTTGAGGCTGCAGGCGCCTGCGGCCCTCGGGGGCCTCAGCCAGCATGGTGAGGGCCTTAGTGGCGTTCAGGCGCACCTTGGTCAAGGGTGAAGACAGCAGCTTCAGGAGAGGGTCGATGGCATCTGCGTCCAGGGCCGCATACTTCCCTGCAGGTAACCAACAGCAAGCCTCTTAGCCAGCCACTCTGAGGGAGCCACCTTCTTGCTCCCCTCCTGTCTGGGTGGTCTCAAAGGAAGTACCGCCATGTATCTGCCCTTCTTCTCTTGCCCCACCTCTCTTGTACTCTTCTGCTGAGTCCAGCCTGGGGACTAGGCCTAGACCCTGGTTCCTACCCTTCCAGCCCCCTAACAGGCTTCATTACAAGCACTAGTTCCTAACCTATAACTAGTCTTCACAAAGCAACATAAATAGGCATTTTTTTTTAAATGGAAAGCCAGTCATTTATGTGGCAAATATTTCTTCAACAACTATCTTAAACCTGACACAACATGGGGCTAGAGGTCTAGTTCAGTACTCAGAGTGTTTGCCTAGTATTTGTGAGGCCTTAGGTTCAATCCTCAACACAGCAAAATCAACCACTACAAAACCAACCATGTGGCTCTTGCCCTCGTGACACTAACAAACATTGTATATGAGCTGCTCCCCTTGACCCTTTGCCATGGAGGGCTGCTATGAGTGAACTCTCACCTGCTGTGAAGGCCTCTCAACTCCACCCCCTAATTACACTATGCATTGGATCAGTCTGCAAGTCCCTCACACAGCACACTTGGCCTCATCACGTGGCTGTACTTCCCCCATGTCACTCTTCAGTCTACCTCTCCTGCCACTGTGTTACTACTGTGCAGCCCAAGGCTTGGCCTGTGTCAGGGTCCCTGAACTGGAGTACCTGCCAGAGAGTAGGCAGCTTCGCATCCCTGGCTTCTGGGCTTTGTCTCTGGCTATTACCTGAATCCCCACTGGCCCTACAGGTAACCAACAGGCCTGAGCTGAGGTACCCCAAGATCAATATATAGGGGGCACCCCACCTCCACCACAGTGTCAGCATCCTGACTACACAATGGAAAGGTGGGCCATGAACCCTGAGAAGACCTCAACCTCTGCTCCTCCATGTTAAGTCCTACCATTCAGGTCCAGCATGGAGTCTCCAGGAGAATTTGCTGGCGGGGGGAGGTTGTGGCATATTGATTGTGAGCCCAAGACAGAGAGTCTTCCTTGGAACAAACCAGAAGTGTATACCACAGGGCTGGTGCAAGTGGCTACAGGCCACTGGGGAAGGTCACACAGCTTTCAGCAGATCAAAAGGAACACACCTTATCCCAGGTGGTCAGGTGTGGAGACTAGCCAAGTCTGAAAGCCTGATTCACAGGAAATCCTAAGCTGGAGGCCTGGGAAAAGAGCGTTCTATACTCTTATTGCTCTCCTTCTCGCCTCAAGAAAAACAATTATGATCAAGAAAACAGTCAAGAGTAGGGTATGCTTAGACCTCAGGATAACAGAGTCATGGATCACAAACTAATCAATCCCAGAATCACTTCATAGCTCACAAAGGGTATGGGTCAGAGGTGGGGATTCAAAGCCCAGGGACCAGCTTGGTGTGAAAACAAGTGATTGGTGAGAGGCCAAAAGCAGCCTGTGCTAGGAAGAAGCGGAAGGCTGTGTGTTGAACCAAACCTCAAAAGGACTTCCATGATAGTCCAAGAGGGGGGATTTTGATAGATTTTTGGAGGGTTGGGGGAGAGGGATCCACACTAGGTCCATGAGCAGAAGGACAAGCTTAGGAAAGCTCAACACAACTGCTGGCATACTATTTCCTCCTCCTGCTTGGACCCACCCAGTTGCAGGCATCCTGGGGCGGCCCCCCTCAACTCACCTTCAGTGGTTACTGTGGCATACATCAGGGCTCCAGCAGCATTGGCCTGAACTTCATGATCCTTGTCCTTCAGCAGATCGACCAGGATGGGGATGACGTCATGCTGCCTCACCTGGTTCTTGCCCTCCAAAGGGATGCTGGGTCAGAAGGGGGGAAATTGGAGCCTCCACTTAAAGGGAAAGAAGAACTAAACCCCAAGAATGCCCGAGGGGGACACAAAAGGAAACGATTTATTTGGAGACTATCTTTAGTGGCTGAGGACTAATCATGGCTGGGACAGGCACCAAGGTACAGAGAGAAGAGTGACCTGCTGCACTAACAGTAAGACCAGGGGGGGTCCAGGGTGCAATGGAGCCTTTCCTTAAGTCACTCAAAAAGAAATGAGACCGATTTCTCTGGCCCTAGAGTCCTGAAAGATGATTGGCCAGATGTCCGCTAGGGGCCTGGGTCAGACCACCACACCTATAGAAATACAGGCTTGGGCCTCTAGGGAGAACCCCAAATGGAAGAAAATCCAGAAGTTATAGAGGCAAAGGGGCCCCAACTAAAAGGATGTAGCCACAGCCGAAGCAGGGGCTATGGGGAGCGAAACCACCTATCCTTGGGGACAAGGGAACCAGAGTCAAGAAACTGCTTCCTTAGTTCCCAAGCCAGGATGGAGACCACATCCTATGGGACTCTGAGCTAGAGACTAGATTTTGGGACTCAGTTTCCTCACCCTGTGAAGAGAGCAATCTCCTCCCCTAGAGAGCTGTCTTCATGTGTAGTTTACAGACAATGCCTGAACTAGAAAGGACCTAGTGACCCCAGCTATCATCGTTAAATGGTATTCTGCTTGCCATCCTCATAGAGAGAGGTGACCAGTCGGTTGGATGTTTGGCCAGGATGTGAGCAAAGAAAGGATTTCCTGGGTTACATGATGCTCTCCGGCAAGCAGGCCTGGCTGAGATAAAGCCCAGTGGTTTTGGCTGGGCTGCTACAGAAGCCCAAGGGGGCAGCCACTCAGTCTGGCATAGACTGGGCCTCACCTGATGGCGACGAGCACCCTAGCAGCCTTGCTGCGGATGTTTGTGTTGGGGCTCAGGAGCTTCTGCCTTAGGAAGGGCACAGCACGGCTACCCAGGGCTTCAGTGACATCTTCCTGCAGGCAGGAGGCCAGTGTGTCCAAGATGAGCTCCTGGATGTTCTCTTCCTCCCTCGGCAGCTTCCATACCAGTGAAGGGATCAGGCCACTGCTGATGATCCCATGGGCTCCTGCAAGACAGAAGAGGGTCCCGGGGTGAATGGGAGCAGCCAACCTCCTCCATGTTGATTGGCCCAGATGGGTAGGGTGGTGCCTGACAGGAAAACTTGGCAAGGCAGGAGAACTGAGCAGTGAAAGGGAGACTGTGGGTGGAGCCATGTCAGGAGCTGGGCTGGAGCTGAGAGGTGAGGCCCCAGAGGTCGCAAAATATGGCAGCTTTTGGTCACACTGTACCTGAGGGGCATCAGCCATAAACCGGTGCACAGCAGCTTGAAAGACAGCAGACACCCTTAGGAGAGCATGGCAGATCATTCCTACAGGCCCCAGCACACTAAGAGAACTTCCTTCTTCCTTGCCTTGCGCAGACTGGTGAGGAGACATCTGAGACCCCCACCCACACACCTAAAACATGCCCAAGGCCACTAGAGCCCCAAAACTGGTTTGGCTATCCTCTGAGAAGAGCATGAAATGGAGGGGGAGGTAGAGACCATAGTGTCTTCTATCCTAAAAAGAGCTGTATCCCGAACCAAAGGTGACAGGAATCCACAGGTCTTAAAGGGACATCTGGGGCCTCAGAAGAGAGTTCCACATGCCATGGCTGTAGCACAGGTACTAGGAGAAGTACAGTGAGACAAGGTTCCCCATAAATGGCCCATCTTGTACCCTCCCCCTCTTTCTAAAGAATGTCTGCTTGTGAACTCACAACTCTAGCACAGGCAGCAGCTCCACAGAGCCAGGATCTCAGAGCAGGCCTCCTGAGTTGTGGGTAGGAGGGTAGAGCAAAGAGAAGCTCTTCCTTATGATGTGCAGCCACCTGTCACTACTGCCTTGCCACGGACCCACCCCCTCCTCCTCAGCCAGCAGGCAGCCCACATGGCCCACTGTGAGGCCATCTACAGTCCCTTGGGAGGTGGCCACCTGCAAATACCTCTTCCCCACCCTCCCCAGCTAAATCCTCTAATTTACTCCAGAGAGATAAATAAACAGGTTAATTAGCCTAAAGGTCTCTGAGTGCCAATTAACACTAGGGCTTTCCTCTTTGAAGACAACACCCTAGCCTCCCTTCCTTACTCCCTGAGGACATCAGACAGTGGGTGCCTGGGGTGATGGGGGTGGCCGAGGCAGGCAGGCAGGGCAGAGTATTGAGTAGCTCTTATTTTCTCTTCCCATGTTTATTTATTTATTTTTGGTACATGGTCTCCCCACGCAGCTGGGACTCATAGTGATCCTCCTGTCTCAGCCTCCCCAGGGCTGTGATTATAGGCCTGTGCCACCAGGCCTGGCTTCAGTGGCCAGCATGGGATGAAGTACCAGGGATTGAAGCACTGGGGTCCTTGCACTTGCCAGGCAGGCGCTTAAGACCACTGAGCTCTTTCCCCAGCCCCACCCTCCATGTTTCTTTCTGTCTAGTGCTCCTGGCCAGCTTCTCACATGGGGTGTTTAGACAGAGTAGCTAGCTTTGCCCCATTGGTTTCTGGGGGACACAGGGAAAGCAGTTTCCTGTTGCTTCAATTGGTTCAGGCTTTGTTTTTAAGACTTAATATCCACAGCCTTCCATAGAAGCCTTGGTTTGACTCCTAAAATGTAGCCTTTCCCAGCTGTGTAGCTTTGGGCACATTACTGAACCTCTCTGATCCTGGTGCTGAAATCAGCCTAGCTGGTAGAATGTTGTACAATACCCAAGAAAGTGGAGAATCACCTAACAGGGGCTTGATGATGGCACCGCCTCTACCTGGATCTAAGCTTCCCAGGAAATTCCAGGGACACCCATGCCTCTGTTGCAGCTGCCAGGAGCCAGTCAGAGCTGGCAGGACACAGGCAGAGGGAACGAGGGAGAAGGGAAGCTGCAGTCAGAAAAACCAGAATTTTAGCAGTGATCACTATTCTCCCCCTTCCTTGGTGAGGAAACTGAAGCCCAGAGAGGAAGCTTGAATCCCTAAGGTCACACAGCAGAGGCGGGCAAACCCAGAGCCTTCGCTTCTTTGAATTCTGTTTCTCAGGCATCTGCTTGTGCTCCTGCTCGTAGAAATACTCATCACTGGGCTCTGGGTTCATTTTGAGACAGAGGGAAAAGATTAAAAATAAAACGCGTGCCGGGTGTGCCTTTCTGCTCGTTCACTTTGCTTTTCAGCTAAAAGGAAAGTGGCGGGCCTGGCTATTTATAACTAACCCAGATTCACACCGTTTGTTCAAATGGGGGCCGGGCACACAGACCCCAAGGAGACAAACCAGAGAAACCCACTCAGCTGGGCCACAGTCTGAGAGTCAGTGCAGGGAGGGCAATACAGGTAGGGCACAGAGAGGAGCCAGCCAGGACAGGGTGGCATCTACACAGGCCAGGCCTTTGGCAGCCAGCAGCCCAAAGATGGATGAGACACCTCCACTCCACACAGGGGAAGTAGGAGCCGGTCATTATGGAACAGGTTGCCATGTTGGACAGGAGGAATTTCAGGCTCCTGTGTGCTCTGGAGGTTCAGCAAGGCAGACCCAGGGAAACTATGCCTCCCAGAAGGAAAGTCTACGTAGGCAGAAGGGGAGAGGCAGAAGGAGCAGCATGTGTGTTTGGGGCAGGCTTCCCAAATGCAAGTATGCCTGAAGCCCAGGGCATGGCGCCGGACAAGGCCAAGCTGGGGTTAGGTGGGTCACGAGGAGGTGGGCCCAGGTTGCCAGATGGGAATACACCATACCTACTCCAGGGCAGGAAGGGGTAGGCCAGGATGGGCTTAGCAGTCGTGTCAAAAAGTTCCACGAGGATTGAAGTTATGGATGCCCTGGGCATGGAGCCACCTACATTTGAGGTTTGGTCCTTTCCTATGAGAGAGGTTGACACCATCTCACCTTGTCCCTGCTGAGTTGTTTAAAAGTATTTAGTGGCTTCAGGTCGGTTATCAGATCCCAACTGCTGTCTCTAGTCCTATTCTGACTAGTAAAGACTCAAAATATAGTGCTGGGCCCCAGGTTCTGGTCCCAGTTCTACCCCTTCCAGCTCTGGAGCAGGGATAGCGTATCCTCATCTGGCAACCTGGGCCCACCTCATAGTGACCCACCTAACTCCACCTTGGCCTTGTCTGGCACCATGCCAGACACTCATCCCCCTCTGTGAGTATGTCCTCAACTTTCCTGGCCTCCCAGTAACACACAACATGGCTTCTTCCTAGTCATACACAATTGCTTCTTCTTCCTCAGGACATTCTCCTAGAAGTTTTAGAACCATCTTCTACTTCCTTCTTATCTCCCCACCTGCTCCTCCATCCTCCTAGCAAATGCCATTCCTTCCCCCAGTGGCTTCCCTCACTAAGATTCCCTCCTTTTCCCTACTTTCTTCTACCTTTTCCTCTTCCTAGAACAGCACGGAGCACCCTGCAACTGTCTCAACACTGTCACCTAACAGACTCCAGGTCCCTGTGATCAAACAGCTGCAGCAGGCCCTGTGTTTAACTAGGCCTCAGGGAGCAACTTCTTTACCCCTTAAAAAAAATATTTTTCTGGATTGACTAGACAATATTTTTGTTATTGGAGTATGCCCCATAGCACAACTCATGTGGTTTGTGGGATTATGTTTACTATAAATAAATGTGAAACAAAAACTTGTCTATCTTCTCTTTTACACAGCTAATGTTACAATTCACCAGTGGTTCTTAGGCCCCCAATGTCACTTAAAGACCACCAGCCACACATGGCCATGTTCACCATCCCTGCTGGTTCAACCGTGCTGCAGTTCTCTGCATTTTTCCCAACCATCCAGTTCCTTCATGTCTAGTGTCATCCCTTTAAATCTCCTGTCTCTCCAAAACCCCAACCACTGGCCACCTCCTCTCCTGCTGTAGCCTCAGCCTAAACATCTCTTCACTTAGAAAGTTGGCCCAGTGCTCAATTTGCCCCCTGCCATAGGTCCCCAGAGCTCCAGGAGGTCACCTCCAACAGTCTCAGGTCATATAATGTCTGGTTATTATTCTGCTTTTAGAACAAGGGTCTAACATGAAGGGGCCAGGTTTGAACCCTAAAACTACGCTCTGAATGAAGAGACCATTGGTAAATTAGTGCTAGTTGAACAAACATGATCATCCATTTGACACCAGGAAAGCATTCCATCTCACTTTGAAGTGATCACCAGGGTTAGGTCAGGGAGGCAACAGTCAACACCAGTGGACCTCTCCAGAAGCCAACCTCTGCTTCTGTGGCTGGAACGTTGTAGAATGTTATTTTACTCTTGCATCTAGGTTTGCCCCTGCAGAAGCTGCCCACTAACGCCAATTCTGCAGTAGAAACTGCCCCTGCACACCCCTAACCATGTGCTAATGCACATCTATATATATTAAGGAATAACCAAATTACCGAGACCCTTTTTTTGTTTGTTTGTTTGTTTGTTTGTTTGTTTGAGACAGGCTATTTGACCCACGGGGAAAATGAAGCTCAGCCAGGTTCCACATCTGCCAACTTCTGCACAGTACTATGCGGCAGGGGTCTGGCCTGACACAGCTTTGTGATGTGGCAATCGTGCACACTTAGTAGCCCTTCAGCTGCTGGCCAAACTACTTTGGTTCTCACTGGCCACCTCCAAGGAGCAGAAAGCCGCATCTAGCTTGGCCTTGGTAATGTCCAAATGAATATTTGTCCTGTCCCTAAAAGTTTAGGCAGTATCTTCATACATAGGCTGTGACCCCAGGATATGTAACAAAACACTTTCCATTTTATAACACAAGAAACACTCCAGGGAGATTATGGGATGATTTGAGGGGCCAGTGGGACCAACTGACAGAGCCCCACCCTTGCTACTGTCTTCCAACCATAGACCTGGGCTGGAGCTGAAAGCCCACGGACTTCTGGCAAGGACCAGTTCAAACGCTTCTGTTCAACGAATGGGGTGATTCAAGTAATTTGAATATAAAAATGTGAAGTAACAAGCAAGGTGTTCACTGCAAGTTCACTGCATTTTACCAGAGACATTTTAAGATGCACAGTTTCAATTTACAATGATAAAAAAAGACAATAGCATTAGCGTCCTGAAGCTCTGACCTGAGTCTTCTACTCACTAAAGTGAAGTACTCCTGGCTCTGTGGACCACAGATAGGGTCCCCTTGAAACTGAAATTTGGCAGCTTATACCCATTGCATTTTATGGAGGGTCCAAAGACGCCAGTGAGGGGCTGGCTTTTGCTGAGCTAGCTTCCTCCTGCTTCCCTGGCTAGGGGCCAGCTCTGAGACCCCTCTTCCATCCAAGGCAAGCTTTCCATGAGTCAGGATTGCCATGGACCCTGAAACCACGCTGAGAATGAACAGAGCAGGGATGAATAACGCCCCCTCCTGTTCTGCACAAACCTCACCAGTGTGTATCTTAAGATGTGCAAAGGCCTTTCACATGACCTACAGGACTGTCGCGACAATCCAGGGAAGCAGGTTCCCCTAACCCTAAACGGTATAGAAGAGGTTATTCGGTTGCCCACGGCGGCAGAGCTGAGGGGCGAAGCTGAATTGGAACCAGGTTGGGAAAAGACGAGCGGGAGCCAACAATGGTGAAGGGGCCGGAGCTACTACCTCTGTGAGAGCCGATCGCCCCAGCTGCAAGAAGCAGCCTAGCTTGGATGGGCGGCGGTGCCTCAGAGCAGAACAGCCCTCAGGCCCCCCGGCGCCCGCAGGGTGTGCAGGACTTGGGCTCGCGCGGAGCCTTGGACCCGCCCCTGCCTATCTCTATTGGGTATCCAAAGCATCCATCAGCAGCTTCACTCCAATAGGCGACGAGCCGGCGACAGAGGCAGGGAGGAGGCGCCCGGCGCCTGTCTCCGGCGCGCGTGCACCAACACCCCCCACCCCGCCCGCGGTTGGCCTGGCAACGTGCTGCGCTCGCGGCTCCGCCCCCTGCCGGCGGCGGCGCGGCG
>NW_004524655.1:10534544-10571475 GCF_000260255.1 Octodon degus | reverse complement strand
CCCGCGCGGGCGCTGCCGCCCGCGTCGTGTGAAACGAGGGCGCCGCGATCCCGAGCTCGCCGCCCCGCCCCACCCGGAGCAGCTCGGCAGATGCACTGTGCCGCGGCCGCGAGGTAAGTGAGCGGACCCTCTGCTGGAGCGCGCGCGACCGAGACCCAGGGGTCGGGGGCGCGGCCGGGGCATCCACCCCACCCCCACCCAGGGCCCCGCCCGGGCCTTTGTGCTCGGGATCCATCTGGGCTGGGGGCGCCACGGCAGGGATGCCCTGCCAGGTTAGAGGGCAGCGAAGGCGGAGTTGCCTGTAAAGGTGGGCAGGGGGCGGCCACGGGCAGGGCAGGTGCGGGGGAAAGAGAGACGCACCGGGCTAAGGATCCTGCAGGAGGGGGCAGTGGACAGAGGGTACAGGATGCCGCGCGGGGCGGCCAGGCGCCCTTCCCGGACTGGCCGCTAGTGCGGAGCCCCAGCCCAGCGACCTGTGGGAGCGGCGCTGAGGCGAGGTCTTCCTCTGGGGGTTCAGGGAGGCGGCGACCCCCGGTGGCCAGAGCGGTGGCGTGTGGCCTTGGCCAAAACGGAAGAGAGGGCCCCCGAGGCCTGGGCCCAGGAACGGACCGCTCGCAGTTTTCGGTCATTGCTCTTGCAGCGAGTGGAGCAAGAGATGAGTATCGACCTGCTGCGATTGTAATATGTTCCCGGCTCAATATTTTTTTCCTTAAAAGGCGGTGGGGGTGTTTGGAGGAGGGGTGTGAGGGCCTCGGGACTGGGGCTCGGTATCTTGCGGTTGATCCTAGGGGAACTCAGCTTTTTTAGCGCGGTGTTGAGCCTGTCTGGGTGACGATGGCAGGAATCCGCTAGGCCGAGAATCGGGGCTCCTGTTACAGAGGGAAAGGGATGGGAAGGCGGTGCTAAGCAAAACCGGGGTTCTCTGGAGTCTGAGTCTCAGGGTGGAGGGATCCGCCTGGTAGCTGAGGTTTGTCTGGCTTGGGGAGGTGGCTGAGCTCCTGCCGGCTCCTTTCTACCCAAACAATTTTCTTGCCTTGAGGATCCAGTCCTGCTGCCCTCATCTCTGTCTGGAGGAAGCTCTTTGGCCAAATTCAATTAAGCAAATATTTACTGAGTGCTTGTTCCCCCAGGGCCTGGTGCTAGGGTGGATTGGGTGGGAGTGGACAGGGCCTGCCCTCCCAGGACTGATTCATCTCCCCATAGGGAAATCTCATCCATTCTCAGATAACCCCCAGTGCTGGTGCAGGGGTCAGGGGCGGGGACTCAGAGAGGTGCCACAAGCTGGGGTCAGACCAGCCTGTGGGCAATGTGACATTTGAACTGGAGCTTGAAGGACGTGGGCACGGTTGGAGTGGGTTACTATGGGCAGAGAAGTGAGAATGGCCGGCTGCACAGATGTGCACTTGAACAGTTGGGTTTGGTGGGAGAACTGAGCATGCTTAGAAAGCAGTCAGAGGGGTGGGGCAGGCAGGTGAGGGGTTCATGGGACTAAGGGAGCTAAGGGGTAGAGGACCCTGAGGTTTGTGAGCTGGAGCTGTCTTGGTAGTGACAACAGCCTGCTGGTCTGTAAAGGGGGAGCTGTTTTATGATTCCTTGAGCTGCAGTGGGCTTGGGGAAGACCAGAGAGGGCTCCCTGCAGCCTAGGGATGTCCTTCTAGTCACCTTGTCCTTTGGGTAGGGCCAGGGCATGGTTATTAACCCAACCAGCCTCCTTAGCCAAGATGGAGCTTGCCTGCTTTGGGGAGGGTGTTTAGTTGGTGGCTCTGTGCCTTTGGACTCTGGACATTTGTGAGGAGTAGCTATAGGGGCCAGTGGCAATGTGAGGGTGGGCCACGCTTGGATGAAGTAGTGAGCCTTCTTGTCTAGAGTTGAGGAGAAGCTGGCATTTGGTTTAAAACTCTTCCTGTGTGTTCCACAGATGCTGATTTTCTGAGACAGGAGGTAAATATGACAGAGTTCCTCCTCCTTGGAAGGCTGATATCACCTTCTGCCCTAAATGTGTTCCTGGGAATGTTTTTACTTTTCCTCTGAAGGAGCTGTTTGTTACTCATCTTGGTAGTATGCCCACCCACCCTAAACACACACACACACACACACACACACACACACACACGAACATACACTTTCAGCTTTGGCTGAGGCCCACCATGTTGCGGTGAAAATAGGTCCTGCCTTCCCTCATGGGGTATGTGGTCAGTGCTGAGCAGGATGAAGCTGCTTCCCTCTGTCCCTCCCTCCCAGCCCATTCCAGCTGCCTGCCATGAGACTCTAGGATTGGGACACAGGAAATAGAGTCTTCCTATCTCCTCAGGCAGGTCCTCAGCTTCTCAGACTTTCTGTTTCCTAGAAAGAAAGGTGCTTTGGTCTGGCCCTTGGGAACTTCTAGGATGAGTTCAGGAACATCTGGATAATTAGATGAACTTGGCTGCCTAGGACCCCTGCTGAGAGACCTCTAGGGTGAAGGGCCTTCCTGCAGAAGCAATGCCAAGTGCCAGCAGAGGCTGGCCTTAGACTCAAGAGTGCGGCCTTAACCTGGCCGCTTAGTTGTCTGATGTGTGAATTGGGATAACAGTGTGTGCTGCTTCCTCCCTTGGAAGCAAGGACAAGACGTCCCAGTGCTAACACACTAGCCTCAGAAAATCCAACATACTATGTGACAGGCATGCTCCCTGCCACTGACCACATCTGGCTTACAGGAAGTGTGGAGAGACAGATTAGGCTGCTGGTCTTCTGAAGCTCTAGGAAGGAAACTTGGGATAACCTAGCCACAGGGGTGCCCCATGAGCCTTCTGCTTGATCAAAAAGTACTTTAAGGGAAGTGGACAGAGGCATCAGGACAGACACCAAGGACCAGTCGCAGGCAAGAGCCCCTAGCAGAGGTCTTCCACGGCTTGCACAAACTAGGAGGGACCCTAGAGCACCCTGACCCTATCCCCACCCTCACCCCCAGTGGTGAGGCAAGAACTCCAATGTAGGCTTTAGAAAACTTGGGGTCACACCCTGATCCCATCACTTCTTGGTCACTCCTTAGCTTTCTTGTACTTATCTGTAAACAGAGCCAGAAGTGCCCTGCCTTGTCCCTGTACCTGCCTTCCCACTCATTTGGCCCCTTGGAGGAGTCCACTCCAGCAGAGGAGGTGCTTCTCAAGATTGGGTCAACAGGCTGTCTGATGATCCTGGAGCGCATAGGTGACCCCAGCCCTCTGAAGAGCCAAACCTTACACAGTGCCTTCATTCTTTAGTTAGCTACTATTTATCAGTACATGCCACATGCCAGGCACTGTGCTGACAATAACACATAAGTCACTGAATACAGGCAGATGAGTACGTTCTGTGAGGAACACTAAAGCGGAAGGGAGTGGGGTGCCTGTCTGGGGTGAAGCTTGGTGCATTGCCCTGGAGAAATACAGGTGAGTCGTATGATGACCAGGGGAAAGTACCCAGCAGAGGTAAGGCAAGGGCAAATGCACTGAGTGCACCAGAGACCCTGCCAGAAGGCCAGCTGGCTGGAGCCCAGTGCAGAGGGTCACAGTGGCAGGGCTCCAAGCTACCCAGCAAGGTGCGAAAACCTGGGCAGGCTTAGAACAGAAGGGCTGCTTGAGCTAATTTAGGCTTTTAAAAGATTTCTGCTGATGTGGGAGTGTAGTCTGGGCTGGGGCAGTAATGGTGGGAGACCAGCATTCCAGGTGAGGCAGCTGCTGACCCAGTGAGGTGTGAGCAGTAGAGGTGATGCGAGGTGGCCAGCTGGGAGACTTATTTTCAAGAGTAGCAGGTTAGGATGGAGAAAACACAAGTGTCGCTGCAGATTTTCATCCGAACCACTTGTGGGGCAGAACAGGCATATAGGCTGAGGAAATGTGGCAAGACCCCTTCATGAGAGGTAGGGAGTCAGAAATTTGGTCTGAAATCATGCTTTTGCTCACAGTAGGCAGAGAGAAGAGTAAGGCTAGAGACAGCAACCTACAGCCCTTGGCATCAAGGTGGGAAGAAAGTCAGGAAGCAGCTGAAGTCACTTGGGGATCAAGGGCCGGTGGGACCAGAAGAGGTCAGGCTGAAGACTGAGGTTGGCAAACACTGCCATGATGGCCCCCAAGGAGGCTGAAAAAGGAGGTATCCCAGGAGCATAAGATCACTGCGCCAAGCACTGGGGCAGGCAGGGAGCTCCTAGGAATTGAACAACATGAGCAACTCAGGCTGTACAATTTACAGGGCCTCTGCTAACAAATTACTGTATTAAGCAACTGGGCGTGACAGGTGTGCTTCCTAGCACTCTGGGAAGCTGAGGCAGCAGGATGGCAAGTTTGAGTCCATCCTGGGGACCTTAGCAAGACTGTACCTCAAAAAAAAAAAAAAAAAAGGTGTATTTAAGTGCCTACTAAAACGAAGCAGCCAGGCTCAGGATGCTGTAGTTCGATCCCCACATTCTCAAGCCAAACCAGACCTGCCCTGAAGGCGTCCTGAGCAGCCCCTCAAAAAAATAAAAAATAAAAAAAAATAAAGGGCTGGGAAAGTAGGATGGTATGAAAGCCCTGGGTTCAATCCAGTACCACCGAGAGAGAGAGAGAGAGAGAGAGAGAGAGAGAGAGAGAGAGAGAGAGAGAATTAAGCATTTCAAGGTGTCAGCAGAGCAAGCATTAAGCTTGGCATAGAGCCCTGTTGACCTCGCAGTAGATGTGTACCCACAATCCTGTTCATAGGGACCACCAGGATGGTGTTGGAACCATGATGGACAAACAGTGTGTCATGGTTGGGCCCATGGCTTTCCCGCTGCCTTTGCCCCCTTTTTCTCCTGCTCTCTCTGAGTGGCTAGGTGGGCTGTATTAACACTCAGGGCTTACAAGGATTGCTCAGACTGAGCCCGTGACCATCTAGCCTGCTGGCCCTAGAGACCCAAAGTCACACATGAACTGAAGAATTGCTGTTGTGAGTTGTTGTTTCTTGCCTGTCTGTCGACCCCCAGCAGCCAGCAGCCCCTCAGGCAGCAGGCAGCAGGAGCCATATCTCAAAGTCTAGAATAAGCAGGCCCTGGGCGGGCATTCCCAGCAGCTTCATACAATGGCTTCCTTGAGTTCATCTCTTTTCCACAGAAGCCTGCTACATCACAGAGGTTTGAGTTATTTGCTTCTAAATTAAGGTATAACTCTCTTTTAGAGATGTCCCTAGAGAATCCATCAAAAAAGTGCTAAGAAGCAAGACTGTTAAAAGTCACTGTGCAGGGAGGGGCCTTACAAACAGTGTTAAGCCTGGTGTTCCTTGGAGTGGCCTGGGACCAGAAACACTCTGCCAGGCCTCTCCTAGCTGTGCCTGTGCTCATGGGCTATGGCCAGACAAGACCTTTCAGGAGGAGACCCCCTACTCCCTGGGTGGCCCTCCTGGCCCATGGAATGGAGATCTGCCTGGACCAGGCTCCTGGATGGGGATCCTCAGCAAGGCCTGCCCCTCGGAGGCATGGAGGCCAAGGTCCTTCCAGATGTTGAAGCGGAGGAGGAAAGAGTGACGTGCACATTCCCCCAGAGACCCAGGGCAGGCTTTTGTAAGGAGGACACTCAAGATCTGCCCTGGATTTTGCAGCCAGGTGCCTTCCAGGGACCTAAGGACTAACTAGTGCTGTGGACTTGTTTTTATCTCAGTTTTACACCTGAGGAGATTGAGAACTAGAGAGGTGGGTCAGCTCTCCGCAGTGCCTCTGTGGGTGCAGTCAGCCACAGCATCTGACGTGCCAGGCCCCAGAAAAGCAATCTAGGAGCTTGAGGGTTATCAACAGCGTAGGGTAGCCCTGCTTCCTCCTGTGCAACTTGGCTGCATCCCCCATTTGGTCACAGGAAAGAAGGTGAAAAAGGCTTGGCTAGACCTGTTGACCAGGAGCTGGCAGTGTGGCTAATGCCAGTCAGTCCTCAAACACAGGCCCCTGCCCTGCACTGGCTAGTGGGCTGCAGCGAGCCCTGGGCCTGTTCTGTCCATCCCTTTCCTTTCTTGCTCCAACACCCCTGGTAAGAGCAGCTTTGGGTCTAGGCTCAAACTCTGAGGCCATGTGCCCTGGAACTGATGCTTTTTCCTGTGTGAACCTCAATTTCCTTTTCAAATAAGGGTGAAATACGAGGGCTGCAGAGCCCCGTCGTTGCTGACAACTGCTGAGGACTTGGGGGCTCTCTGCCAGGTTGAGCCCACAGGGGATGAGATGGGAGGTTGGCTCTTTAAAGGCCATCTTTGCACTTTCTCGGTTGCTGCCTAAAATTGCTCTCCTTCTGCTGCTTAGCCATTTGCCTCCATGTGTCAGTGTTGAAGGCTGGTCTTCACAGCTGCTCTTCCTTTGCACTCACAGTTCTCAGACAGGGCCACACACACGTAGGGGCTCGAGAACCTCGCCCAAGGCCTGGTGGGCCCTCTAGAACAGTGCACATCCCCACCCCCACAGCTCCTGTGACCCTGTCTGCTGCTCTTGTTCCCCTTGGCACTTGCCACAGGCTCAACTTTCTATTTTATCTATCATCTCCGTTGTCTCTCTCCTGGGCTCGATTGGAAGCTCTGTGAGGCAGAGACTTTCTATGTTCACCTCTGAAAACCCAGCCCCCAGTGCTATTCTGCCTAGCAGGCACCCAGGAAGTCACTGTGGAGGGGTAATGAGTGTTAGTGAGGGCCTCAGATCACCCCCATTGAACCCCTTTCTCATACAGGGCTGGTATACATTCTCACATCGGAAGCCCGTGCTCCACCTCAATCCCATGCTCCTGAGAGGTGTCTTTGTGCCTGAAACTATTCCACACAAACTATTCCTCAGATGGCCACCACAGGCTGGACCCCATCAGGCCCAACTATGGTTCACTGTCAAGCTGGAGGCAGGGGAACTGCCTGGCTTCTCACACTAAATGAGATGCCTCAAGCTGTCACATCATCTCTTAGCTAGGTGGCATGCCTCAGTAGGGCCTTGGTCAGAAGCAGTGGGCGTGTTTATGGCAAACTGTCTTTAAGAGAATGAGACAAGATCCCTATGGAAGTTAAAAAAAAAAAGTACAGTAGCAGCTAAATGGTCTTTCTAGATAGCTCCTTCCCCCAGGATCAGGAAGTAGCCTGTCAGTTGGGTCAGTGGGGCAGCTCAATACAGGGGAGGACCTGAGGCCTGGGTTGAAGTCCTGGATTTCCCACAGAGGTGACCCTGTTGAATCCTTCTCACTCCCTAAGCCTTGGTTTCCTCCTTTTATTTATTTTAAAAATTATTTAGCAATGCTGAGGGTTGAACACAGGGCCTCACGCATGATAGGCAAGCGCTTTACCACTAAGGCACAGCCCCTAGCCCTCCTTACCTTCACACTTGAGGCTCTAGGCTGAATCCAGGGTGTATGTGGATAGTTTTCATTTCTTAGTGCAAAGTTGGGGTGTCTACTCAAAGT
This sequence comes from Octodon degus, assembly GCF_000260255.1. Classification (NCBI taxonomy): domain Eukaryota; kingdom Metazoa; phylum Chordata; class Mammalia; order Rodentia; family Octodontidae; genus Octodon; species Octodon degus. The sequence continues at coordinate 10,564,087 of NW_004524655.1, read as the reverse complement.
ACACTGTGCTGACGAGATTACTAGGGCTATGATGTGGTTTAGAAGAGCAGCAGTCCCCTCTAGTTGATTAGTGATGTCTGCGACAGGTCTAAGAGGTAGGAGAGAGACATTCTTGCCAGTGACTAGCCAGTCCCACTGTTGTGCTCTTCCTCTGGCTAGCTGTCCCAATTCATCCTCATCTCTTCTTCCTTGGAAGCACAGGCCCTGATCTCTATGAGGTAAGGACTCGCCCCCATCCTCAGCATCTCCCCAACTGGCACTCAGAATCCCATGAGCAGCTCGGGTCCCAGTTTACTGAAAGTCTGTTCCTCTCTTAGCAGTCGCCTCAGTCCCTGCAATGGCCCCTAGGTCCATCCCTCTGCCTGGCCCCTGGCAGCCTTTTTCTGTAAACTGAATGAATGAATGATTGAATGAGCAAGTAAATGAGCGAGGCAGGCTCATCTGCTTAGCAAGGGCAAGAGCCTTCTGGATCTAAACCTTATGCTGAGCTCCATTCTGGCATGTAACCCCAAGAACCCTGCTTATAAATATGATCCAGATGACGAAACTACTAAACTGACGTTTGGGGCTCTAGATGTTGCAGTAGTGTGGACAGCAGGAGAGGAGCAGACAGAGTGACCGAGAGGGCCCAGGTGTGTGAGTTCTAGGCTCTAGATCTTACGGGGGCCCCAGGGCTCCTGTCTGACCTTGCTCATGGAGTGGTCCACAGGCATCACCAGGAGTGAAGGTGACACCAGCTAAGAGGGGACCTTCATTAAGGTTGGAGAACTGGGCCCCTGAAACTGTTGTTCTGGCTCCAGCAGGCCCAAACTCCCATGGAGGAGGCATTAAGTGGTGGCATTCCCTGTTCCCCTGCCACCTCTACTGGCCTTTGGTGAGCAGGACAGGGTGGCAAGGAGATGCTGAGCTAGAGAAGCACATGAGGGTCTGCTCTAGTGCCTCTCTCTTCCCTCCCATTCCCCACGCTACATGGCGTACCCTCTCTATTGTTAGCTGTCCTGTTTGTAGCCTCAGACTCACCTCACACAACCTTCATGCTGTTTTGTGACCCTGTGGACTGGCCACCAGGCCCCTGGCTGGCTGGCTGGCCTGCCATTCACCCCCTGGTAGTGGATGTAGTGGCCATTGCCCAAGTCCAGCTTTCCTCCAGTGTGGTTGCCCCCCTCACCCACTCCATTACCTCTGATATGCTGTGCAAACATATTTCTTGATAAAATGCTGGGAAGAAAAATAATTAGAGTGTTGCGTCCATTATCCAATTTCTGATTAATCAAACTCTCTTTGTCCTCAGCCAAAATCTATTCATTTCCCTTAAACACTGGGCTAGTGCCAAGCATCGATTTTTCTCTGTGATAACACCAGTCTTGCACGCACGTTCCCAGTCCTGCCCTGCCTTGCCCTGTGGCTGAGATGAGCAGAAGCCCTGATGGGGCTGCTGTAGTCTCTCCAGACTCCACCTACCTTTCACCTCCCTTCCACTTCCTCCAGGAGGCTGTTGGCCACACCAACACCCTCATTCTTGCCCCAGCTTCTGGCAACCCTTGGCTGTGCTCCCCCTACCTTTTGGGTGAGTTGTAGAGCTGAAGGAGGGGCAGTAGCTCCAAACTCTGGACAGCCAGGAGACAGTGGCCCTGCTGCTGGCACAAGAAAGAGGCTAGGGCTGGAGTGGAAGGGTTAGGGCTTCTAAGGAGGCTAAGAGATCTACATAGTGTATGTGTGGTGTAGGAGACCAGTGTCCATGGCAGCAACAGAAACCCAGCCCCAAAGAATCAGGGAGACATCCTGACCACTGGGTTTGAGAGTTCTGTAGCGAGGGAGCATCAGTCAGCTAGCCACATATCTGCTGTGTCTATCCAGAGGAAAGCTGCCAAGAGCCTTTTCAGAAGATTGCCCAGATGTCCCCAGGTGTCCCCTCCCTGCACTGAGCTGACCCATTGCTCAGTCCCTACAAGGGATTGTGTTGATTTATTGGCGCTTGCTTGGTATTAGGTTCTTATAAGCATGAGCAGTATGTCAGGGTGCAAACAGAAGAGCAGACCCTCCCCTGTTGTACCTATACTACTGTGAGCACGACATCGGGGAGCAGCACCCACCATGAGTGGGTTATGCAGCAGTGCATTAGAAAGGGACAGGGCCAGGGAGATGGCTCAGTGGAATAAGCACTTCCCTGGCAAGCACAAGGGCCTGAGCTCAATCCCTAGTTCAGCCAAAAAAAAAAAGAAAAGAAAGAAAGTTACAGTGCTGTGGGCTAAGAAGATGTCGATGCCGCTGCTGTGGTGGAGGTGCTGGGATCAGGGTGGTGGTTTTCATTTGTCCATAGGATGGGCAAGGAGCCCCTCTAAGAATTTCAGCCACTGGATGAGGAGTGGAGTGAGCCACGTAGCTGTAGAAAAAGAACTTTCCAGACAACAGGAATAGCCCGTGCAAAGGTCTCAGGTTGAGAAGAAGCCACGTGTACTGGAGAGTTAGCAAGGAAGTCCGCAAGGGGCCTGTGTGTCAGGAGTCAGGGAAGCGGGGAGTCTGGGGAGGGGCATTTGGAGAGGTTTGCCTGGTTGCCGAGCTCCCAGGCTCTGGAAGGACCATGATCTTGGATCTAAACTGAGATGGTAACAGGTAGGCTTCAAGCACAAGAGAAGTGCACTCTGCCTTAAAAGGAGTGCCCTGGCTGCAGATAGGCTGCGTTGGAGCCAGGTCAACAGAAGGCTCCTTTGAGGTCAGCTGGGCCCAGCGCTGACCTGAGACCCTGATACCGTACTAGAAAGGCTCAGGACCTCTTCCTGTGGGTGTACTGTCACCAGCTGCAGGCCAGCAGCTCATGGCTGCACTCCTTGCTGGACATCTGCCTTGGCCCTTGGAGCTCCCTTTTCTGGAAACACTTGGGGGCTTCTGCCATTCCTCAAGATGGAGCAGCTGTGAGGTCCTTGTCCCTCCTGAGCTCCTCCTGCGGCCCGGCCACTGCTCTGCTGCAGCTGGAACGTCGCTGCTCCCAGCTCTTTCCTGAGACCTGCACCCCTGCACCCCTCAGTTGCAGGGTTTCTCCTGAACACTGAGCATGGACACAAGAATACCCTACTCAGCCTTTGCGCCTCAAAGACCTGGTCAAGGAGGGATCAGGAGCAGCTGTAGGCTTGGACACTTCTGGAAGCGGCCTGTTACAGGCAGGACTGATGCTAGCTACTGAGGAGTCCCAGACCACTGGCCTCTGGAGGACCCACAGTGACAAAATGCACATTCCTGGGCACTTCCTCAGATTAGAGAGGGGGTGAGCAGAAATCTGAAGTTCTCTGAGAGCCTCTGATTTCCAGGCCAGTGGCATGTGGGCCTGAGCATGTGGGATAAGTTTAGGAGGCACAAGAAACAAGCTAGGGGTCAGAGTGAGGGGAAAACACGAAGCAAACAGATGGGATTGCGGCTCACCTTCCAGGTAGCAGAAAGAGGAAAGGGGCTACAGAGACATAGGGACTCTTGAGAAAGAGCCAGCCACTCATCTGGCTTCATGGAGACCCCACTAGAGAGAGTTCTGGGGTGGGAGCTATCATGGAGACCACCCAACTGAAGACCTGCTTGAAAGCAAATTCACTTCCCTTGGGAAGCCCAGGAGCCAGGAGTCTGGGGCACAGCTTCTCTAGGCAGCAGCCCCTTTGCTTTGGCTCTCATTCAAGGCCCTGCCTCTTGGTTGTCATTTCCCGCTTTCACTCTGCATGTAGAACCTTTCCACTTTTTATTTACATTTATTTACACCTCATCTAGAGAAGGATCTGGCCCAGTTTCCTACTAAGTCGGTGCTCATGGGTGATGCTGTCACCTCCCGTCCAGTCAATGTTGGTGGCCCTGGGCCAGAAGACAGCATGTGGCTGAGAACATCCAGAGCCAGGACAGCACAGCCTCTCTGGTCATTTCATGTCACCTTCCTTTAGCAGAGGGACACCAACAGGCTATTCCAATGGGCTAGGGCAGAGCCATTAGTTGGTTGGGTCCTATCTGAGAACAGGATGGGGGGCAGGGTGACACTGTACGCTAACCCTGGTCTCTCCTACCATCCACTTGGACTTTGGCTTCAGCATAAGCAGGAAGCAGTGAGGTAGAACACACCTGTAATCCCAGACTTCTAGGAGGCCAAAGCAGGAGTTTCAGCCTAGCCTGGGTAATTTAGCAAGTACCTGTGGTGGGGGGACAGGGGTGTCTGGGAATGTACCCTAGTATAAAGACCCTGGGTTCAAACCCTAGTATCAGCAAAAAAGCAAGGAGCTTAGAGGAGGCAAAGAAAGGGGGGCTGCTTTTAAGAGGAGACCTACTGCCAGTTTCCGGGTGCCATACCTTTCAGGTAAATTACAGGGGACAGTGTGGAGAAGCTAGTTCAGTGGCCTGGACCCTAGTGACTGTAGAATTACAGAGAATCCACACACAAAGTCCTGTATCCTAATACCGAATCAGTAATATCTGACCTTTTACATACGCACATGCTATCACTTTTCAAATGTTTGCAGGGACTTTTGTGATAAATGAAATGCAAGTCATTTGTAAGCTTACAAAAAGCGTGGCGAGCAAAAACTCTTTCCTCCATCACCAACATTTTCTGGGCAAATGAGTGCTCTCCGTTCTCACTGTAGAGCATGCCAGTCCACACCCACAGCAGGAGGAGTCCCCGGGACAAGGGCAGCCCTCAGGCACCCCCAAGTACCCCACTCACACCCCTTTGAGCCAGCTTTGTTTGTCCCAGACCTCTTTATGCTAGTTGTTCTTATTATGCAATTATGTCATTGGATATTACATAAACTGATGGAAGGCGAATACAAAGGGGGATTCTACGGAAATGGACGTAGATGTTATGGAGAACTGTGCTGCGCTTTGGTGTAGACAAAACAGACATGAACAGTCCAGTGTTTGGATTACAGTTACTGGTGTTGGCTGGAGAAAGGAAACTGGATGTTGCACAAGGTGTACCGTGGTGTGAGGACAGACAGGGTGGCAAGTTCAGAATGGGAATCTATGTTGCTAGAAAGGTCATGGCTTTCTCCAAACCTCAGCATGTGAGTGTAAGTGTATATGTGTCAGTGAAAATAAAATAGCTAAAGTACTTGTGTATCTTTTCTTAGGAGTCCCTGTTTAGTAGATTAACCAGTGACCCCAACGTTGATGGCAGCTTTTGGTCACTAATGAATGTTAGAAATGCGTCTAATGATACTGGGATCTGTAAGTTGGCTTTTATTGTTTTTTGTGGGTTGTTGTTGGCCCGGAGGGGGATCATTCTCCGTGGAGAGGTTGTAAACCATGGCTGTGAGCTGAGACAAGGCCCCGAAAGCTGAGGGCAGGAGGGGACTGCTCAGTGACATAACTGGGCTCCAAAACAGGCCAACATGGAAGCCCCTTTCCTCAGGAATAGGGAGGCAAAGAATCCTTACAGCCCCCAGCCTACCTGAGGAGAGTCTAAGGGGCAGCTCTTTTATGATGGGAGGATATGGATCAAAGGGCCAGAGAGGGGCTGGGGAGATGGCTCAGTGGAATAAGCGCTTCCCTGGCAAGCGCAAGGGCCTGAGTTCAATCCCCGGTTCCGCCAAAAAAAAAAAAAAAAAAAAAAAGGGCCAGAGAACACTGGTTTCCCCAGAGAACCCTCAGCCTGGGGTGCTGTTTGTAGAGTCCACACTATCCTCCTCACTCCCCTACTCCCTGCTCCCCAAGGCTGCTGTTTATGTCAGTGGAGTGTGAAGTGGTCAAGTTAGTGTTTCCCCAGGACTGGAGCTGGTTGGCTTGGGCGTGGCGGCAGGAGCCTCCTGGAGGAAGGGCTAGGTGGTAGAAGAAGAATGACAAGCAGAAGCTCCATGAAGAGGAATCTTAGGACCAGCCAAATAATTCAGTGGATTAAAGCACCTTCAAGCAGGCACAGGGGCCCAGGATTCAATCCCCAGGCCTGCCTTCCTGCCCCCTCACCCCCGGGCATGTTGAGACAGCAATTGAGACTGGGCATGGTGGCACATGCCTTGGGAGGCTGTAAACAGGTGGATCACTACAAGTCTGCTCTAGTGAGATCCTGAACACCCTGTAGACCCTTCCCTACAATGCAAAAAAAAGAAAAAGGAGAAGGGGGGAGGAGGAGGAGGAAGAGGAAGAGGAGGAGGAGGAAGAGGAGGAGGAAGAAGGAAGGAAGAAGAAAGAAGAAAGAAAGAAGAAGAATCTTGTCCTACATGGGAAAAGGAACTACAAACTGCAGAGGTTGGAGTCCTTAAGAGACTAAGCTACAGCTCTTAGAGGGGCAGACCTGAGGTGTATTTGAGGAGAGCAGGAGCAAGAGGATCAGCAGAGGTTTGGGACAGAGAGAATTCGGATAGAGGGGCCCCTGGGATCCCAGCAGAGCCGGGAGTCCTAGAGTCCCAGGGGTGTGATGGCTCCAGGAACCACTTATGGGCCAGGAGAGGCCTCAGTCTTTAAGACCCAGTGTGGACTCAGTGTGACCCCCTCAGTGCCAGGCTCCTGAGAGAGCTCAGCTTAAGTGATACTTCCAAAAGAGAGTGCTGAAGATGCTTCCGAGCTCTATGCAAACATTTTTTGGTATTGGTTCCATCTCTCCATGCATTTGCTCTGCAGATCTTTCACAACACCTGCTTTGAGGGAAGTAGAATTGGCAGCTGGGGGAGGGAGGGCAGAAGAAGCCTACATCAACCGTAGTGGGGACTCCAGAAGCACAGCACACACACCGCAGCCCCAGAGAGCACCTCAGCAGGAGTTGGCAGCCTCAGGAGGGGAGGGACCGGTCAGTGGGCATTCCTGCCTTCTTCCTTGGGTGTGGTTACCATCCTGCTGCCCTGCCAGCCACAGCTGTACTTGGTTCAAGGTCACAGGGGACTAACTGATAGGTCCAGTGGGCTCAGGGCCCCTAGGAGAGGAGGCTCCCCTCTGCCTTTTCAAAGAAGTTTTTGTGCAGCTGGGTAGGACAGGGCACTGGTAGAGGTGGTATAGCCGGGAGGTAGGACCCTTGTGAGGTTCATAAGAAGGAAGGAGTGGGGTTGTGCAGGCCATCTTTCTCCAGAGGGCAGATTCTGGTTGGCCTGTCCTATCGCTTGCCCAGTATCACTAGCATCAAGGCAGGCAGGGCTTTTATTTCCTCAGGAAGATGTGGCTTTTTAGTCCCCAAGTATGTGTTGTATCGGAAGCCTAGAGCTATCAGACCTCCCTAACAACAGTCACACTAGGAAAGTGACAAGGTCCAGAAGGTACCAAGATACAGTGTGTGTGTGGGGGGGGGGTGTCTGTGTGTGCCCGCAACCCTCACTGAACACCTGCTCCTCGCTGGCAGTGCTCCATGCTGGGACTGGGCCTTGACAGCCAGGTAGCCCTGCCCTTCACTCTGAGATCCAGTGAGAAGCCAGACAGACAGCCATTCAGTAAGGTCATTTCAGATAGCTGAGCTGGAAAGACGGAACGTGTGTCCCCACCTCCCGGACAAGCATGGACGCAGGTGCCAGCCTGACTCACTATCTCCAGCACACACTGTAGCTCAGTGCTCAGTGCTCCAGTGTGTGTCCAAATGGCACCACGCACTGTACCGTGGAGGGGCTGTGCCACGGAAGTACTTCTCAGCCCAGGACAATTGCTGCTCCGGGAACCCAGGGACTCCTGTTGTATCCTGGGTTCCCTGAGCATCCCTGCCCAGAGGTACTCAGTCCATCTGTGTGAAGCACCTGCTGCAGGTTGAAGCCTCCTTCAGAGCCGCTGAGCTTTCGGGGGCATCTTTTAGGCTTGTAGCCCCTGCTTAGAGGGACAGACATGGTTTCCTGGGACTTCCCCACCACCACCACCACCGGCAGCTGCCATCTGCTCCATCTGTGGTGTCTGCTCTGACAGTCACCTGGGCCCTGCATGCCCTCAGCGGTTCCTCACCGGTCCATTCTACCGGTCTTTCTGTCCTCATCACCATAGCACTGGTTCCTATGAGGTATGGCCTGGCTCTTATTTGCTCTTGGTCTTCCCAACCAGAATATGAGCTCATTGATACACAAACTTGCATTACCCCTTGCTGTGTCCCTGTCCCCGAGTAAGGCCATCCACTTTGGAGCACAGTTTTGATAGAGCCCAGTATTAATCATGGTGGACTGATTGATCACTTGCCCTTACAAGTGTAAGGGTGAAGAGCCTCAGCCTGAGCACACATGCTAGATTACTTGACAGTGCTGGGGGAAGCAGTTGGGGGCATCCTGCTAAACAGGTGAGTGGAGCTGAGCCAGCGAGGGGATGACCCACTTCTCTGATATAAGAAATGGCCTTGGGTCTGAGGACAAGGGGTACAGTGTTCACAGCATGGTGGAGGAACCCCATTGCCAGGGCATCCTGGCAGAGAGGGTTGTTGTGCCCTTGCTTCCTATGCAACCCATCTGTGTCTGCAGGAGGCAGCAGGAACAGCCAGGCTCGTCAGAGCAGGGGGCTGGGCAGCCACCAGGCCATGTGAGGTGGCCTGAGGCCACAGCTTTGAACAGTGCTAACCCTTCCTCTGAGAAGCATAATCCTTTTTATTTCTTTTGCAGTCCTTTTCCTTCAAGGAGAAAATCCCAGTTTGGTGCCTGCATGGCTCTCACACCCTTCAGCAGGCAGTAATCCCCGTTGTTTAAGAAACAGCAAGTGGCCTCACCTGGCCTTGTGCAGGCACCAGTCCCTGGCCAGCAGCAAAGTGGTTGTTTTACACTGTGGTATATTTCAGATTACTCCTGTCTATGGTGAGGAACTGGTGTGCCATTTAAAATCAGGATGCAGAGCTTTTTTAAAAAACAACAGTTATTTAAGTAAAAAGAGGAGTCCATTTAAAGAAGAGCTTTGAGGGCTGGCAAGATAGCTTAGCAGACTAAGCGCCTGCTTAGGCAAGTGCAAGGACCAGGCTTCGACCCCCAGCACTGCATGCTGCGCCAGCCCCGCTCCTGGGCACACTGAGCCGGCCACTGAGCCCAGATGTGGTGGCGCATGCCTATAATCCCAGAGCTGAGGAGGCTGAAAACAGGATCACTATGAGTCCAAGCTGCATAATATCATGACCTATACTATGAGGGCATATACCTTATACTGAGGGCATGACCCTGTATCAAATACATAAAAAAATAAATATAAATATAAATAAGAAAAGCATTGAGTAAATAATAGCAGGCGATACCCAGGCATGCCCATGTTAGGCTGTGGTGTGGAGGTGGAGGGGGTGAGTGGTAGCTTAGCCCTGTAGATTCTCAGCTAAGTGACTTTGAGGAGCTTGCCTCATCTCTTGAAACCTAGCTTTCTGTATCTGTGAAGTTATGGCCCCTTCTCAGGCCTATTCATCCATGAGATGACGCATGCGTGAGCACAGGTGGGTGTCCTAGCAGCGGGAGCACACAGATGGGGTGTGGAGGTGCATCTGCTCCCAGGCATAGCCAGTCACAGGCCTGTGAGCCCACGGTCCCTGACCGTGCTGCAGACCTGGAAAGCATTGCTGGGTCACAGCCGGAATCCAAGGTGTTCTCCCCAGTCTCGCCACCCCTAGCTTCCTTGGGACAGACATTCCCCAGAGCCCAGCCCACAGCTCTGCCTGTTCAAGAATATATGTACAAACAGTTTCACGAAGAGTCTACCAGAAGCCTGGGCTGTGACCAGACCATTACAGGGATGCATGTGGGTCAAGACTGCCATCACGATCAGGCTAGAAAGGCAAAACTCAGTCGCAGAGCCGTGGCATTCATGGTGCCCCGTTCACCCTGGGGCAGAGCCTAAGGTGACAGGGAAAGGAAGTTAGAACTGGCAGAAGAGCTGGGCAACACAAAGGACACCTGTGTCCTCGGAGACCACCATGGACCTGCCATAGTAAAGGGTCTTGCGGGTCCAGACCAAGCTCTGGCTGTGTTCCAGGGCAGGAGAGGAACACGCAGTATGTCAGCTGAAAGCAGAGACCACAGGACCAGTAAGCCAGGCCTAAAAGGGCAATGGAAAGTGTTTCCTTATTAAGAGGGAAGGAAACTAATTATCAGTGGTAGCCACAGGCACAGGCTTTTCCGGACCTACAGTTTCTAAAATAGAGTTTCCATGCAAACTGACTGGGGTATGGCGGTTCCAGAGGGTGAGGGCTCGACCCACTTGAGCTCAGTTATGTAGGCTCAAGCTAGGCTGAGAGATCTAGGAAGCACCTCCCAACCACTGAGCCGGACAGTGCGAGGCCTGCACAGTGTGTAAACCACTCACGCCTTGAGTGGAGGTTTTTGGAACCTGGGTGCATTTCTCCTGCTAATCTCTGCAAATTGTGAGACATGGGTTGGCTGTGGGGCCAGGGCCTTCCCCAGTCTGCCTGACATCCTATGTAAGAAAGGGCCTGTGGTCACGAACACCAGTGAGTTCAGTGAGCAATCACCGGACCAACCTCCTTCACCCCTTCCAGATCACCACAGAGTGGCCGTTGGGTGCCAGGGTGGAACTGGCAGGTGGAAGGGCAGCTGTTGCCAGGGCAGAAAGCGTCTGAGCAGACTGGGGTGGGGGGTAGATAGGCAGTGCCGAGTCAGAGCCTCACTCAACTGAGCAGTTGAGCGTTCCACCAGGTGCTCTAGCACAGGCCTGGGGCAGCTAGACACAGGTAGTCCCAAGACAGCTGTCATGTGGCAGGTGAGTAGGTGACTTCTGCTCCCACCCCCAGGCATAGAACTACAGACACTGCCAGTCCCCACACTAGGACGCAGCCCACTCCAGGCCAGGGCCTTGACTAAGGGGTACAGGGCAGTGGGAATTTTCAAGGATTCAGAGTATGTGATTATCTGGGGAGAACTGGGAACCCATTGGTTTGCCTATATACATTCCTTCTGCTAGCCCGTAGTCTGGGCTACCTACTATGTCTTGGAGTCCTACCCTGTGTCCCTAGCAGGGCTGACATCTGGTGGCCTCTGCTCGATGGTCAGGCCAGACCATGCTCTACTCTGTTCACAGTCCCAGCACCTGTCCCTCTCCTCAGCATGCCTAAACTGCCTCCCTGGGGGAAGACCCAGGTGCGGAACCTTTTCCTGGTTCACCCTTTCTGGTGGTGCAGACTTTCTTGGGAGACCAGAAGGGAAGGCAGCAGGCAGCCAGGGGCCTGGATAGTAAAAGGCCTGGCTCCCTGTCCTCAGGGAAGTGGGGTGCCGTGATGAGGTTGCCTGCCTGTAAGCTGATAAGTCGTCGCACGCAGAGTTCCCCTGGCTTAGCCTGGCTTGGGCAGTGACTCCTCAGTGACCTTGGCTCTGGGCTGCCTGACTCTGTACACTGGGGAGCTCACCTGACTGACTGCTACAGGGAGGCCCTGAGAAGAGCTTTTTGGGAAGAGACTGAGGATAGAACGAGGTTGTCTTGATTGGCTCAAGGAACTGTGGGCATGGGCAAGTTCGGTGCCCAGTGAGGGTTGAGCTTCCAGGCTGTGTACACAGGCAGGGGAAATCAGTGGCAGCTGGTGTGGAGGACAGGCAGGATACAAAGGCCCTGAGAGAAATGGCAGTACCACTTCTCCAAAAAACCGTGTCCCTACCTGTTCTCTTTTCCAGGAGCAGCCTGGAGAAGGCCAGGACTGGGGGAGGATTCAGCCTGAGATGAGGGGACCAGGGTCAAAGGCCCAAGGGCAGGCAGGGAGGGCTTTGAGTGGAGGAGTCCACACATGTGATGAAGGATCTGGCCTAGAGACTTCAGAGAGAGAAGGGCTTTCACCAAAGGGGTTCTTGAGTGGGCTCAGGGTTTAGGGATTACACCCTGGTAACCTTTGGGTAGAAGAGTCAAGGAAGCCAGCTTGTCAAGGGCCAGAGACCAAAGCAAGCAAGTTTCCCAAGACTGCTAGGGAGGAGGCAGGGCAGCTGCAGATTCAGGCCTGGTGAATTTACCATGCTTCATGTGCTTCAAGCTTTGCTGTGGGGTGGGGGTGGCGGCTGACACTCACTGACTGATACAGTTCACACATCTATACTAAGCTCCAGCCATAAAAGAATAGGGTCCCACACTACTGGGACAGAGGATAGCTCCCTCTGCACCTGTTGCTTCCTCCCACCATCTTCTTTCTGAAAACACCCAAGATCTAGTTTGCTGGCCAGTCCCCAGAGTTCTCCGAATGCGCAACTCATCAACAAGCACTGCCCACTGCACAGCCTGTATCTCGTGGAGCCACCTGCAGAATCTGCCTCCCCAGCTCTGCTCTCAATCCAAGCACCTAGGTGACCTCAACACTAGCTCTCTCTCCTGTCCCTTAGACTGGCCAGGCACATTCCCACCCTTCCAACAATAAGCCCTCATCTTTAGATGCCAGCTTGTCTGCCTGCGTCACTGCCTCTTCACAGTCGTCCCTCTCGTTGGGGAGCTGGCCCCACCCACCTTTGCAGACCTACAGTCTGCCCTTTCCACCCATTACCCTCTTTATCTGGAGCTCCATGTGTACCAATAAATTCAGCACCTCTGTTGTTCTGTGTACCATCTGTGGTCTGCCTCCTGCTGTCCTCACCTGACAGACTTGGAGCCTGGGTCTTTGTTTGCCTTGCGCAGTTGAGCCATGCCCCACCTCTGCCAAATGCCTAGCTCGAATGCACAGCTGAGTAAGTAAATATGAGATTACAGAGTCTGACCCCTCTTCCCGTTGCCCCATAGCCCTCCACTGCACCACACTTGGTCTCCATGGCCACTTCTGCTTGCATATACAACACAGAACTGCAGGCAGACACACAACTGCATCTGTACACGTACAGCCGCACCCAGGTCCACACACAGGTAGCATTGGTGTGGATCCACACAAGTGGATTAAAACTCTTCAGTGCCTCAGCTCTTGATGAAGGAAGACCAAGGCCCCAAGCTGGCTTCTTTTCTGCCCTGCCTTTTCTTCTCCCATAGTACACCTCTCCTCTCTGTGCCCAGCCACTCTGTCCTCCCCTCAGTTCTGGTCACCACAGTTCACTGCTGCTGTCCCCATTCCACACAACCACATACGCCACAGGACCTCTGCAAAAGCTTCTTCTCCGCCCATCATGCGCTTTCCCTTGCCTACTCTGGGATTTCCAGCTCTGCCTGGTGGCACTGTGGTGAGGGGTCATAGTGTGACTATGAGCAGTTTCTGGACCAGGGAACAGTGTGGTCGTCTGGCTCTTAGTCTCTGCATCTGGGCTGAATCTCATCAGGTTCCATTCTAGGATACAAAGAGTCTCTTAAAGTCCAGTAGAGCCCCAGGATAGATTCAGAGAGAAGACTGGCCTGTGAAAAGTCGAACCAGCCAAGCCCCGGCCTGGGCAGGACTGGGCTAAGGTCCCACTGGACCGAGGCCAGGCTCCTGCTCACATGCTTTTCTGCATCTGCGCATTCTCATCCGGCATCAGTTGTGCTGCTTCACACTCACGTCCCCCCAATGTGGCCAAGCCCCACAGAGCTGTGGGGGCACTCTGGGAAGGGACTTGAGCTTGTTTAGTGCTGGTGATGGGAAAGAAGAGGCTGTCTCAAGCAGGAAAGCTCCCCTTACTGTGACTGCTGCTACACACAATTACTGCCTGGCTATAATTTTCCCTTTCTTTTCCCCATTTCCCCGTGGCTCCCAGTGCACACTGATCAGGAGCCACGTGCCCAGCCCTTGGCTTGGGGCTTGCACACAGCAGCACTTCAGGCCACAGTATGCCAGCCCACTGTCCCCGCCCTGCTCTCCTGATTCCCAGAAGCCCAGTCTCAGTGTCAGGGCGGTGAAGCCCGTAATTCCTGAAGCACAAATCCCTGTGCTCAGATAGAGAAGCTTTTTCTTTCTGCCACATAGGGCTAAAGGCTGGGTGGGTGCAGTTCACTCTCCTTAAGGCCCGGTGCTGTGCACTGCCAGGACAAAGCACAACAGACTATTTGGGCAACAGAGGGAGCTAGGGGCTAGAGGAGCAGTGGAGCCCCACTGTGAGGCTTACGCAGCTACTGCTCCCCGCCCCAGCTGCTCAGCCCATAGAACTAGGGCCCCTGACCTGTGGTTGGTGATCAGCGTGGAGCAGGATCAGCAAGGTTTACCTCTCTTACACACACACACACACACACACACACACACACACACACACGGCCTCCACACTTTTAAGGAAATCCTGCTATAGCAGGAAAGGCCGCCAAAAGGGAGGACATGGGGCCGAGAGATGCTGTCAGCAGAAGGGAGCAGGCACCCTGCTGGCAGGGGAGGTGCTGTGTGTGAGCTGACCTGTGAAGAGCAGGCAGAGTTACGGTACAGAAGCCGAGCAAAAGGCACCACAGACAGGAGTTGCCCAAGGAGAGCCAGGTGATGGAGCAAGCCTTGCAGAGAACAGCCTGTGCCAGACCCAATGAGCTCCCCAGGCCACGCTGCTGGGGGGTGGGGTCAGAGGTGGGACCCCGAGGCAGGATGCCATGGTGTACTGCCAGGAGGTGGTCAGCATCATCAGAGTCTTTTCAGGTGTTACCCTCCACCCATGGCAGAGGTCTGCTCCACCAACATCCAGAGGTGACAGCTCTGGGGTTCCTGTGTCACCAGCCTGCAGTACACCATGTCCCAACAGTAGGGTCACTGTCAGGTATTCCAAGGCAGCCAGAAGCCTGCTTTTGAGTTGATAGCAAACAACTTGGGAGGTTCATTCAGAAGGAACCTGTTTTCTAAGGTGATCTCTGCCTTTGCTGCTGACCAGCTAAAGGACAGGTAGTCATTTAAAGCCTGGCAGCCCTCAGGTTTTAAAAAAATGAATCAAGAAAAACAGCAATGACAAGGGCTACCCCAAGCTGGGCCACTTAGGAGGAAGAGCACACATGCTGAAATAATGGCAGGGAGAACCCAGGTGCTCCTGGCAGCTGCTGGGAAGGCTCCCTGAAAAGACAGCCCACAAAGCAGGTGGAAGGCTCTATATGTGGTCATTGGCAGGGATGTGAGACTCCGGAGAAGGGCAAGCGCCAAGTGTGATGAGGGACAGAGCCTTGTGAGCACCGTGATATTTATTTACAAGTCTTTGTATCCAAACAAAGATTCATTGAAGGAAATATAAGAGATAGTATAAAATGCAAACAATAAAACACTTCCCTAGGATTCCATAACAAAAATTCATTACTGTTCAGCAGTATCTCGTAAACCTTTGTTTACACTGTATATACTCACATAGGCTACATGCATTGCTTATCCATCGTCCCTCAGCAGGTGGTCCTGGGGCATCTCTGTGTTCCAGGATGGGGCATCTCAAGGCTTCCATCCTCAGACAGAATTTCAGCCTCATTGGGAGCAGGCTGAACGGCCCTTTAGTCACTGCTTTGTCAGCAGAGATGCTGCAAGGTGTTCACTGGCACGCTTCTTCGTGGCTGCCTGGTGGGGAAGGTTCCTGCTAAAGGCCAGCTATGTCCTGGGCACTGCTCTGTTTGTAGGGGGCAGTGCCAGCAAAACTCTGCCTCCCCCAGCACTCCTGGTCCAGGGAGGAGGTAGCACCAACACACTGGGTCATGCAGGTCACATGCCCGCTGAAGGTTACTGTAGAGGCAGCAGAGAGGAGAGGACAAGACAAGGGATGAGACCCAGCAGAAAAGGGGGTAGAGGTGATGCTTACAGTGACAGGGACAGTGGGGTAGTAACAGCTCATGATGAATACTTACAGAGTACCAGGCTCTATGCTACATGTATTACTCTTCACAGACACCAATAACCAGAGAGGGACAAGCTCAGAGACATAGAGTAATATCCCCACATAGATGGTGACAGGTAAGAGGATACGCAGCCAAGGGCCGTGTGGAGAATGAGACTCACACCCTCAGAGCAGTGGGGCATCAAAGTTTGGCCCAGGCAGAAAGGGAACAGAGCAGATGGGAGGTCACGGTCACAAAGAGGGTGGAACTTTGGACCAGGAAAAGATCTGGCCGCTGGGGAACTGGCTTAGAGCAAGATTTCTGGAACTAGAGGTAGAAAATCTTAAAGAGGGGGCTGGTGAGATGGCTCAGTGGTCTAAAGCACCTACTTAGAACAAGCTTGGCAAAGCCCAGGGACCATGGTTCAATCCCCCAGCACCACATGCCAGCCAGCCCGCCCCCTGGTGGGCTGAACTGGCCACACACACACACACACACACACACAAAAATAAATAAATAAAATAAAAAAAAAAAAAAAGAAAATCTTAAAGAGGCACAGGCAGGGTGGGGTGAGGTGTGGATGACAAGTGGAAAGACAGTGCCATTTTCTGAGGGTCTTGGAGCAGGGCAAGTGGAGAAGTTGGGGGAGGTTGCATTTCAGATGTTGCCCCTGCCTAGGAGTGGAGACAGGAGAGGCCCTGGGCTGTCGGGGTCTGTTTGTCCTGGTCCCACCCTAGGGATGCCATGGTGTGATGGTGTTAGAAGGGTGCCTGTTGGCCATGGCAGGATGGCTGGGCAAGCGAAGGCCGGGGGAGGGAAGGCAGGAGATATAGTGGGTACCACACTGGCCTCTCAGTTGGGGCAGAAGCATGAGCTCCCAGCCAGAAGGGGTTGGCAGGTCTTAGTACCTCTCCCCTTGCCAGTCAGCAAGGGGCATGAGGAAGTCTGGATCCTGCTGCCCAGGCCCACTCAGGGTCAATGAAAGATTTGACCTGAACTAGGGAGGCCTCCGTGTTGCCACCACCCCACAAGCCTGGACTCGGTAATTCTACTGGGAATTGTCCATCTCCTGCCTTCCTGGGTAAATTTCACCATAGTGCCCATTGTGCGGGTTCTGTCTTTCTGCTGCCCCCGTGCCCTGCCTCAGCTACTTCTGCCCATTTCTCAACACCCAACCCCAAGCTGATATCCACTCAGGAGCCCCTTCATGTTCCCAGCCTGAGGCCGCCACCTTGCTTGGGCTTCTGTCCATTTGTACTCTGGGGTTGGCACCACAGAATTCCCTCAGTAGAAGGCAGAGGTTGGCCTCACTCCTGATGTACATGATGTCCGTGACAGCAGAGTGACCTAACTCCTGCAGGAAGCAGTGAGAGCCTAGGCAACATTCACTTATCCCAGGCCGGGGGTGGGAGGTACTGAGGCTGTCCGGGCAAGGCCATCGCCAAGACCCCACTATAAAACAGTGTGGGGGCTAAGCTCCATCAGGGCCTTTGGGTATTAAGGCAGAGGTTGCGTCACAGTGGGGTCATGTAATTGAACCCTAGCAGGATGCAGAAGTTCCGAAAAGGTAAAGTTAGCCAGATGCAGGAAGCCAAGAGGGGTAGCAGATGTGGGTTTAGCATGGGGGTGGACAGGCGGAGGCCTTGCTTGCTTTCCTTCCCGCTCTCCTGTGCACCTGGCTGCAGCTAAACTGCCTGGCCGGGAGGGCAGTAAGTGAGCATCAGCTGGCCTGTTTGTTTTGCTGTACTGACTGCAGCACTCCAGAGGAGCAGGGAGTTGATGGATCATTCCCGCGTTTTCTGAGGCCCAGTCAGCTGCTCCCTTTCCCCATCCACTCCGAGGTGGGGCCAGAGCAGCAGGCGGCTCACACTGTTCTCTGTTTGGCAGGTGAAGGGCCGGATGCCCGGCTGGGAGCCCGAGGCAGGGGGGCCACAGGGAGCACTGGGCCCTCCAGCCGCGCTTAGCAGCATCGCCACAGCAACCAGCAACCAGACGGCAGCAGCCTAGGCAGACGCAAGCGGACGGCTTCCCACCGTGACCGAGGACAGGAATGACTACGGCAAATCAGGCCACGCAGCTGACAAGGGAGGTGGAGTATCACTAGAGGGGAGGGTGCGGCCACCGCCCCACTGCACGAAGCGCCATGCCAGCTAGAGAAGAGGCACTGGGGCAGGGGCTACAGGGTGGCATGGCCTTGCCCCATAGCCAGCACTGAGTGTCCAGGACAGCTGACTTGTCTGCTGCGTGTGTCGCTCACTGAGGCCCTCCCTGCTCAGCGGTGAGAGGGAAAGGCACCCACCTGTGCTCTACATCTGGGCCTGCCGCTGCCGGACCATGGGATGTCGGCAAAGCTCAGAGGAGAAAGAGGCGGCTCGGAGGTCCCGGAGAATCGACCGCCACCTGCGCTCAGAGAGCCAGCGGCAGCGCCGTGAGATCAAGCTGCTCCTGCTGGGCACCAGCAACTCAGGCAAGAGCACCATCGTCAAGCAGATGAAGATCATCCACAGTGGTGGCTTCAACCTGGAAGCCTGCAAGGAGTATAAGCCCCTCATCATCTACAATGCCATTGACTCGCTGACCCGCATCATCCGGGCCCTGGCTGCCCTTAAGATCGACTTCCACAACCCTGACCGCGCTTATGATGCCGTGCAGCTCTTTGCGTTGACGGGGCCTGCTGAGAGTAAGGGCGAGATCACACCTGAGCTGCTGGGTGTCATGCGGCGGCTGTGGGCCGACCCTGGGGCACAGGCTTGCTTTGGCCGCTCCAGTGAGTACCACCTAGAGGACAATGCAGCCTACTATCTGAACGACCTCGAGCGCATCGCAGCCCCTGACTACATCCCCACTGTTGAGGATATTTTGCGCTCCCGGGACATGACCACAGGTATTGTGGAGAACAAGTTCACCTTCAAGGAGCTCACCTTCAAGATGGTGGATGTGGGTGGGCAAAGGTCAGAGCGAAAAAAGTGGATCCACTGCTTCGAGGGTGTTACAGCCATCATCTTCTGTGTGGAGCTTAGTGGCTACGACCTGAAGCTCTACGAGGATAACCAGACGGTGAGTGAGGCCCAGGTTTCCACTTCCACTGCTTATTCCTGCTGTCCTGGGAAGCAGGTGGACTTGTGTGGGTAGGGAGCGGTCACGGTCGGGAACACTGGGACTGAGCCTGGTGCAGTTGACTCCAGTGAGATGCGGCCTCAGATACCCCTTGTGCTGTGCTCAGAAAATGCAGCATGGGACGTGGCTGGTGTTGTGGGTACAGCAGGACCTCAGGGTCCTTTCTGCCAGAATGTCAATCCCGGAGTGTTAGGCCTCGTGAGTCCCCTGTAAGACCAGCTCTTTGGGGCTGCCCTTGAATGAGGAGCCTCATTTTGACCTAGACAACTGTGCTTTGACATGCTCTTAGGGCTCTGACACCCCCAAGGGACAACATATGCCTGGACTGCATGGAAGGCAGCCTAGCTCACCACCCCATCAAATACCAGCCACCCTCCCCTCGGCTGCAGATGGAAATGCCCTTGCAGTGCTTACTGGCCCTGTGTTTCTGGGCCTTCCCCACCTCAGTGCGGTGAAGTGATCATTCCCCTGCCTGAAGCTTTCAGGCTACAGAGGCCACAGGACAAGAGTGGAAAAGGCCTGGCCAGGTATTATTGTTGGTCCACACTGCAGTTTGGCAAATCCACGAGGCTTCTTCAGGCGCTGGAGTTATAGGTCCGAGAATAACAGCCATGCTCAAAACCTCATCTCACTCCCCAGAGTCTAGTTAAGAAAGTATAATCCCATCATGCCATGACCTGGACTTGGGGTTCTCAAGGTGGCAACTCAGTAAGTGGATTAGCTAGGGCAGACATCAGGAAGCAATGGAGCCCTTGGCTTGGGCTATGAACAACTGTATGAGGATGGGGGACCACAGGCACGAGTGGGGTAGTGATGGCCAGAGAGGGACCTAGGTCCAGTGATAAGCTGGGGAGGCCTAGAAAGGGGAGTTACTGCAAAAGGAGACAGCAGAGGCAGGCCCTGGACAAGGAGGTGGTGGGCAGCATGTTCTAGCCAAACAAGGTAGAAGGTCTGATACATAGATAGGGTACCTCCAGCCTCCCTAGGCACCCAGGAGCAGCAGACAAGTGATGGACACACTGGGACTGTCCTTAACAGAGGGTTTGTGCTAGGCAGAAGCTCTGAGAAAAGCCCCAGAGCCTGATGTGGCAGGAGAATGGGGACAAAGAGGAAGTCCCCTAGGGAGCTTGTGCCCTGGGAGCTCAGAGGAAATCAGCGATGCTGGTGGAGGGTCTGATAGAAATGCAACCTCCACCAGACAAGGGCCCAGCCTCCACACTTTGAAGAGTTGGTGGCGAGGATGGCCTCTGCAGTTGGTAGCAAGGATGGAAGTCCTGCCTTCACACAGTCTTGTTAAGGCATGTGGCAGTTCTCTTCTTTGGGTTCCCCTGAGGTTTCTAACATTGGACCTGTGGCCCCCAGGAGTCTATGGAAGATACTGGAGTATGGCCACAGTGCTGAGTGTGTGAATGTTCTCTGAGAGGGTCTGTGGCCTCTTCATCCGGCAGCTGCAGAGGCAGGAAGCAGGTCTTCTTGCTTTCGCCCATCTGGGTTCTTCCCTAGAACTGTGCCCTGGCACTGTGATGGCTCCAGTGGGCGGGGTGATAGTTCAGAGATGCTGTGGTCTGCCCTATGGTCTCAGTGTGAATGGGTTGTCTTCAGGGTTCTAGTCCCTCTTCCTCCTCTGGCTGCCTCCCCTTCAGCACTTGGGATGGTTCTGGGTAGAGCTGACATCGCAGCATAAGAGTGAGTTCAGCCTCCCTTGATGCAACATTCCTGAGAGCAGAGAACTTTGGGTGGACCAGGCTGTGAGACAGAAGTACCTGGGCTGGGCCCAGGAGTCAGTATCATGGCATATCTGCTGGCCGTACCATGTTACCAGTTGTACTGGCTTAGGGAGTCGTTCTCCATGTTCCTGTCTGCTTCTGTGCCTGGAGCTGACAAGAAATGGCTCATCAGGGGACCTTCTAGGCCTGGATCCCAAGGATGCCTCATCTGCCATCTCCAGGGCAGGCATGGTGAGATCCCTGGATGCCAGGCGTGGCTCCTAGATCCTTTCAGATTATACCAAAGGTAGAAAGCCTGGGCTCTGATTCTCCTGAAAGGCTTTGGTAACTGTACCTGTTCTCGAGCCAGTCACTGAGAAAGCAGCCTCATAGTCCTCAGAGAGGGCCCAAGGCAACCCTTGCCTGCCCCTTCCTCCTACCTCACTGCCTCTGTCTTCTCTACTCTGGGCATCAGCAGCTTGATCTGTTCAGCATTATGCCCAGGACCTTCCTGTTTCCCTCCACCATCCTCCTGTCCTTCAGGACTCATCCCAGTGATGCCCCCTTGAGAGACCAGTCCCCAACCTCAGCCCAGCACACTTCATGCTCTGTCACTGTGTGTTCATCCCTGGGTGGTCACTGCCCACACGTGTGTGAGCTCCTGGGAAGAGTGAGGTGGGGCTCTGGGAGGCTTCCATCTCCAGTGTTTTCCAGCCCTCTTCCTATGGTGATCACTTTGAGGCCCTGCACTCGCCTCCTAGAGGAGCCAGACTCTAAGGTTTCCAGGCATTTTCTAACATGGTGGGCACAGGTGGGGGCTGGCAGCTGGGCTTGCACACCCCCTCCACCCTAGTTTCTGCAGCCCTGAAGAAGTGATTATTCACCAGAAAAGGAAATTCTTAATGAGAAACCCAAGTGAGGCTGGAAATTCACTGGATTCCAAATGGTTCTGACCTTTCATGCTCCACCAGTAATATCTGGGGATGGAAAACAAACAGGCTGCTGAGGAAAGACAATACCCGCCCATGACTCCTCCTGGGTGGTGCGGGTACTGCGCACTGCCCGCCTCTCCCTCCAGTCAGGCCAGGGCCAGTGCTGGCACAAGGCTAAGACGAGCCTGCCACTGTCTGCCCTTTCCTCCTGGAATGCCCTGAACTGTCCTCACAGCCCTGGTTAAAGCAAATCAGCCAAGAACAGGCCATACTAATTTTTGCAGAAGCTAAGTGATCCTCAGGGCCAGGTGCCAAGGCTCTATACACCACTTCCTTCCCTGCTCAGCTACAAGGCTTCATCTTCTCTCTGACAAAGGCTGGCAGTGCCCCCTGCCCCCATGCCTGGCAAAGGAGCCATAGCCCCTCCCCACCTCAGCCTGCCTGCTGGCTTCTGCGTCAGCACGTTGCCAAGGAGAGCGTCAGCATCTCTGGGCTCCGGGGTTTGAGGACTGCAGTAAGCGCAGGGCAGCACCTTGGAGGCGAGGGGAGGTGGATTCCAGGGCAGCCATGGGCCATGGCAGCAAACGTGTGAGGAGCCACACCAACTCTTGGCCACCATTCCTACACTTGCCCCAAAGAGGATTTGATAGGTGCTAAGACCTGTTCCCCTTGTAATTCTGGCAGGTATGACAACTTTTTTTTTTTTTTTGAGGTACCAGGGATTGAACTCAGGACCCTGCACTTGCCAGGCAGGTGCTTATTCTACTGAGCTATCTCCCTGGCCCAGAACTCTCTCCCCAGCCCAGGCATGGTGATTCTAGAGCCCTATGAGCCTCTACTGCCCCACTTGGTACCCCCCCGGGTGGCATCAGAGGCTAACGCACGGCCCAGTGGCCGTGGGGATTTCTCTCGGGCACCATACTAACTGATCCAGAGGGACAGAAGCACCTGTTATTTCTGTGGCAGACAGAGACACAAAGGCAGGTGGCAAGGTGCAGGGTAGCAGTGGATCATGTCCCACCCTACCGTATCCTCCTACATGAGGACAGTCCCTGAAAGCTGTGAGGACCCCATGGGCTTCCCCATTCCAGCCCAAGGCGGAAGCTCTCCCCCTCCTCATTAGTGAATTCACGGGAGGCAGGTCACAGAAACAGGTCACTTTGTGGCCTCAAGAGAACTGTGGACAAAGAGAAGTTGAGATACCTGCACCTGGCAGCCCTCGTGGAATAATGAGCACAGCTGTGACCACAGGGACTGTGTCTGTACGCCCTTACCCGAGGCATCAGGGGGACCCAAGACACACTTACGGGGGAAGCAGGTGCCTACCACCCAACTTGTGTCCCTGAGGATCAGCTAATGGACTCTGCTGGACACTTAATGGAGGGATCCTTCAAAAGGAACAGATTAAGCAGCTTGGTTGTAAAGTGTCAAATATTCTCAGGTGGCAACCCACAGGGAGCTTGCTGCCCATCTCCCAGCAGAGCAGTCAGCATTGCCAGCCCTGTGACAGGTTCCTTGTGTGCCTGCTGAGAGCCTGCTGTGGGCCTGCTGTGCAGGAGCAGGGCCCTGGCTAGGGGCCGGGCGTGATCGTGAGCCAAGTTGTAATATTTGCACAGAGAGCTTGGGGAATAGGGGGCAGTCCCACCAGCACATCCACTGTTTAATTTCTACAAACCCTCATCTGAGAACACCTGCTCCCTTCTGGAGCCTGCAGACCCAGTTCTCAGGAGTGATTCATTTTGCTTTCATCTGGAACAGGACGTGACCAGTTGGGCCTCACGAGTGGGCAGGGCCACAACAAGCTTCACTCTGGAAGGGCTGCTGTGCCTGCTGCCATTGATCCAAGGGACAGCTGGGCACCACGTTTCAAAAAAGGGGATGGTGGGACATAGAGACATTGCCTTTGAAGGGGCAGGCTTCTGTGGTGAGCACAGCAGCAGCCACACACCGGGCAGTGGCTTCTGCCCAGCTCTAGACAGTGGCCCTTGTCCTGCTGTCGGCCTCCTGAGCAGCCTGTCCCCACCACTGCACAGCTCACAGCCCAAGCACAGCTTGAGAGCGCCAACCTGTACTGCAGGCCAGGCCCCATCACAGCAGGTACTCAGTGAGGACTCAGAGAGCAGGAAATAGCACGCTTGGGAAAGCTGGAGCCCAGAGGCCTGGCTCCAACCCTTCCACGGGGGCACTCCCCAAGTGCTGATCTTTAAGAGGGGTGCATGCCAGTGAGAACACAGTGGCCAGAGGCTGCCTGGTAAGTAACATGCTGGCACTATGGTTTGGTTTTTAGCCTAAAAAGAGAACTTGTTTTAGTGCTTTAAAAATGGTACTTAAGTAGCTGTTTCATGAAATCAGGTGCTAACGGAGATGCAAGGTGTTTATAGTAAAACAGGCTCCCACCTATTGATGGTAGAGCTGGTTACATCTGACCAGCAAATGGACTCCAAAGGGGAAACAACCAGGGATGGACAGTACCCCTATCCCAGCATACGCAGACTTCAACTTGGACTTAAAAACACCGCAGTGATCTTAAACAGCCAGCTTTGCAGGTGAGGCTGAGCCTGTGGCTGTCAGGGAGCACCCAGTACTGTACCCTGGAGGTTCCAGCGATCCCCTCTGAACTACCAGCCTTGTAGCCTATGATTGCTATAGAATGGGTTCTACCCTGATGGCCACTGTGCAGCCAGCCTCCCTTCAGCAGGAATGGAGAGTGTCCCAGTAGGGCTCAGGAGATGTGAGTGACTGTCTGCCCTGGCCCTGCCCCCCACCCATTCGGTGGCAGGACGACAGGTTGCTCTGATGTAGCATGTCCTCACTTTGCTGCTTGCTCTTGACCCAGTCCAGGCCACAGCATCAGGAACAGTGTCTAGTGCTGAGAACAGGGCCAGAGCAGTGAGCCACCAACCTGCTAGGAGCCCACTGCTGTCCCATTCTGTGGCCCTGATCTCCCAGCAGCTCCTTCTCGTCGCCTGTTGTACCCAGACCATGTGCAGTTTATCTGTGACATCCACAAATCATTGTGACTTTGGGACAGCAGAGCCCTTTGGGGATGGAGACAGGGCCAGGCCAACAGAGGTTTGTGTTTCTGAGGACTGGTCAGCAGAGGCACAACCTGACAAGGTTCCACAGAAGTGGCAGGTACAGAGTAGGGAAGCAGGGCCTAGCCCACTGCACCACTCCCCCAGCAGCATCCTCTTCACTGGATACACATGTGTAGTGGGACCGCTTCTGGACCAGGGGTGCCGCCGGCACTTGTGAGCAGCCTCTACCACCACCTCACTGCAGGCTCCCAGCCCAAGGTCCCTCACCTTCATCCTAGACCTAACTGGCTCTGCAACCATGTGGTTCCCACCTGAGTGGGCTTGGGCCACTCTGAGCCTGTGTCCCTGGTGAGTGAACAGCAGGTACTGCTCACCCTGGACTGTGACCTTCATGTTAGTGCCCATGGGATACTGTCTAATCTGTGAAAGACAGAGGGTGAGGATGTGTGGAGAAGAGGCATACCCAGCCCAAGGTCTGGTACTTGCCAATGGATACTTAGATCCTTGGACTAGAAACTCCTTCCTTCTCTTCCCAGGGGGATACATAGCTGCAGAGGTCCCTCTCACTAGCAGCTTCTTCTGTTCCTCCTTCCCTGTCACACCAGGAGCATCCAAGTCAGGGCCACTCCTCAGTCCTCTTTCAATAGTGGCTCCTTGCTCTTAGGGCCTTGGTGGAGTAAACCCGTGCTCTGGGCTTGGATGTCTGCTGCTCACTGTGCCTTCCCACCCTCTACACCAGCTGCGCCTGCGTGGTACAACTTTGGGTTCCTGTCTGTCCCCCGCTCACCCACCTGCATGCATGCATTAGCTGTTCTGCATGCATCAGCTGTTCTTCCATGGTGGCCAGTCAGCTGCTGTGGCTGTCACTGAACACAGCTGTGCAGCAGCTGGAACACCGGGCCCCATCACTCCATCTTTTTCACCAAGCCGGATCTGCCACTTGCCTTGGCAGAATCTGCATAGCGATGTCCATGATCGTCCTTAGTCTCAGACTGGTGACCCTCCTAAGACAGGCGGTCTGCCAGGCAGCCTCAGGTGGGGAAAGGGCACCTCCTTCTAACATGGTTGGCTCGGCCCCTTGCCCTGGTGCTGATAAACTTCAAGGAGGAAGCACAAGTGCCTGCCCTCAGTGCTTCCCTCCTGCAGAGGGAGGCGCCAAGACCCGCCTTAGGGGTTAGCAGTGGCAGTCTCCCTCTCCATGCCAGTCCACTGGCGGCGGGGGGCTGGAGCTGGCTCAAGAGCCAATTTTTCAACAAGATTGTGAGCAGTCTGACATCATATCAATAGCATAAAATGGTCCAAGTGGCAGGACTTACACCACAGAAATTGGCAAGTACTACAAATCCGTCTGACTTCCCCCACACCAAGCCAGCTGTGGAACATTTAGCAGCACGCCAGGGGCAGCGCATCCTCAACCCTGGGTCAGGCTCAGTTGTCAGTGAATCACTGGGTCCACTGTTCACAACTTTTGGAAGAGCGTAACAGTCTCTGTGTCTCCCCTGGTTCCTTGGAGATTCCCAGGTCTGGCCCACCCACCATATGTGTTTTATCTATTCTCCTTCATCCCCTTAGAGAGGGCTTATGCTCCAGGGTGGCTCTACATTTATACAGGCCCTCACTCCTGCTTTCCAGGGACAGATTTCAAAGAATACTGCCGCACAGAGATGCAACCTCAATACCTTGCCTCCCCTTTGCCACCAGCTAACATGAAGGCCTCTGCCCAACGGGGTTCCTCTCCATCTGAAAGAAAACAACCCCATGCCATTCATCCAGGAAGCAGTCACACCTAACGTGTGCAGGTCCTGGCCCTGACAAGCCCAGAGCCCAGGAACGGAGCTGTGTCTCCTCTCTTCAGGTCAGCTGGGGACAACATTGAGCAGCCCCTGGGGGACCTGGGACCTCCTCTACATCAGAGACTGGCTTGTGGAGCAGAAGAGGGCCCACACACTGGGAGCAGGCCTGAGTGATCGGATCAGGACCTTAGAGAATCCAGTCAGGCTGTGGGGCACTGTTGGGGAAGGGCCAAAGGGGCTGTTTTGGAACCATGGAGAGCATGTAGGTACTGTGCTCTCCATGGTTCCAAAGGTACAGCACCTTGCAGAGAAAGCTGGGGCACCAGACACCTTGCACTGGGGTCAAGGAAGAACCCTTCAGGACAGAGTCCCTGGTACTCTGCAGTCCCTAGCACTGCCTAGGTGGGTGGAACTGCCCACACTATGACTGGAACAGGGGCTGACCCAGGTCTCTCTCCCTAGTCTGCACTTTTCACTCACCGGGTGATAGCACTCAAGGCTCACAAAGATGCCCCTTTCCAAGTTGTTGTTTTTTTTTTTTTTCAAAATTTTATTGATAAACAGATATCCCTTTCCAAGTTGTACCAAGAGCCTCCCAGTGGAAATGCTTCCCACTGCCCATCAGTGCAGCCTGCCTGGGCCGGCAGGTAATTAATTTCCTGAGTGCATTAGCTCTGCTCATTGCGCACACATCAGAATAGCTCTGGGTTTTAAGACACAGATTATTATTGTTTTAAGGGATTTATGTAATCCAGGAACTGAAAAACAAGTTTTCTACTTATCAGAAACAAAGAGTCCAGGGTGGAAGGTGGGAGATCTGGAGGCCTCACTGACTTGAGGAGTGCCTGATCACCAGGGGAGGTGTTGGGAGTTCTGCCACGCCGGGGCAATTCCTTGCCTGGCCTTGAATGGAAGAGTGGGTGAGGATGAGGACAGGGCCCTCACATGCAGCCTTTCATGCTAATAGGGCCCAGGGTCCTCTGCACCTATCTTGGGTTCTCCAGGCCCACGGGCTCTTCCCATATGATTTCTGGAGGGACTTGAAAGGCAGCCAGGGGAGGAGTCGTGGGCATCTGAGAGGGATACCGACTGTTGCTTGGATGGAGTGCAGGTGCCTCTTTTCCTTCCCACGTGTGGCTCTGAACTGGACAGGGGACAAGTCCAGGACGGCCAGGGCCTGGGCTGAAACTTGCCCCAGGCTTCTCTGCATGCTGTGGTGAACACTGCCCCAGTCCTGCATTTTCTCCAGTTTCATTAGTAGTAAAACCACAGTCAACCCGGGGGCCCTGGGCCTCATCCTGAGGTTCCCTGCTGAGGCCAGTCTGGTGCTCTAACTCTACACACATTTTCCTAGTCTGTGGTGACCCCAGGAGAAATTCAACAGCATTGCACCCCAGGATACTTACAGCCTCTGGGGCAGTTCAGCCCAGCAATAAGTGACCATAGATAAATCTCTTCCCCGTAGGTCCATGGGCCTTACTCAAGCAATGAATAGTTAAGAGCTGGAAAACTTGGGACCTACTCAGTATTCCCCAAGACCCATAGGCTCTGGTAGTTTTGAGTCCTGGGACTCCAGGACATGCACTGGGAAGACCACCCTGGAAATGCTGGCCATGGCAGTCTGGTTGTGGGGTGGGAAGCTGCCATCGGCAGAGCAGACTGCTGTGCCTTATAACTGCACTCAGTACCTCAGGGATCAAGGCACTTGTGCTTCTCTGAGCCTCATCTCCCCGTGCGTGGGGCCACAACAGCCTAGAGGACACAGCACAGGTCATATGTGGCCTCTGGCACTGGTTGGGCCTTAGCACGGATGAACTTGTCCAGCTTTTTTTCCTCGGGTATAAATTAGAAACGGTGCTTGTAGAAGAAACGGACAGAAGGCCTGCAACGGAAGGGCCTTTTCTTCAGCCCTTCTGTGGTCACGACCCACTTTAAGCCTCATCGTAAAGGGCTCAGTGCCTGTCTGCTATTACCTGTGCCTACGCTTGGTCCTACAGAGCCCAGACCCTGAGCGTGGCACAGGGACGGAGAAGAGCACCAGGCTTAAGGTATAGACCCTGAAAGACTCTCAGCCCCAATGCCCTCACCTATGAAACAAGTGCCTCTGCCTGGTTTGGGGTGGCTAGGGAGCCTATAGGAATTGTTCAAAGCAAGCCAGTAACGTGGTCCTCTTGAGCAATTGCTATGAGCCCATATAGCATGAAACCCAGCAAGGCCAGTCCAGTGCAGAGCAGGCCAGGGCAGAGAGGCACGTGTGCTTCAAACTGCTCCCAGGTCCACAGAGGGGCAGACCCGTCCCACAGACCTGCTCTGGGCTGCCTGGAGCCAGGCTCCAAGTGCTGTTAGGACCTGGGTTCATGGAGAACCAACGACTCCCAGAGAATGGGGCAGTGCTTACTGGGCGGACACCCAGAGCTAGGCCTTTAACACTGTCCTCTGACATCCATAGCCAGCAGGCTGGCCCTTTCAGCTGTCTGCTCAGGACCTGGCAGCAGGGGTAGAGTGGCAGATGAGCTCAGAATAAAGAAGCTGGGGTACCATTGGCCCTGCCACAGGGTGAGGTCCTCCTAGGACTGTCCAGTGCCTTGGCTGAAGTAGTATGACCCACTTAGGGCAGTTGTTCTTTACTAGTGAGGAGTCCACTGGGGCTGGAGGATTATGACCCCCTCCTCTCAGAGCTTTGTCCTCCAGCATCTGCCCTGACAGTATCTGCCCCCCTAGGGCGGCAAGGGACAGTAGCCCAGCTTGGACTCAGCTGCGCCAAGGCCATGGCCTGTTGGCCAGCCCAGCCTCTGCACCACCCTTTCCCCCAGTGTACTGTATGGGCACAGCTGTCAAGGCAGCCCTAGTTGGCTGTCTTCCATAGCTCAGAAGTCCTAGCAGAGGCCCTCCACGCAGATCCTGCCAGGATTCCTCCCCAGGACTACCTAGGCTGTGGCTACCGCGGGCCACTCCTGTGCCAGCACTGTCCTTGGTACAGGGTAGTCTCTGAGCCCAGAATTTGACCCAGACTGGCTGATACTCTGGGCTGTCTCTCTCTGTCCTCTTCACTGCCTGTCTTAGGAGGATGGGCTTACACAGCCATAGGATGCTGCAGGTAAGCACAAGCGTGTGGGTGAGCGGGAATATTTAAGGCTTAAGGTTTAGCCTCCCAGGAAGCAGTGAGCCTGAAGGTCAAGAGCATCACCCCAGTGAAGAGTGAGAGCTCAGGAGCCTGCCTGGAAATAGGGCAAAGAGAGCTCAGAAAGTGCTGAGTGCCATCAGCTGCTGGTGACCATGTGAGCCTGGGGCCTGTCCATGGCAATATTGACACCCCATAAGGGGTGATCTGCTAGCTTGTCTGTGTTCTAAATTTCTGTAGCCTTTGTAGTAGTCTTCTGTAGTGCTCCAGAAGATGGTGACCTGCAATGCAGATGAGGTAGCAGAATC
>NW_004524655.1:10509301-10534444 GCF_000260255.1 Octodon degus | reverse complement strand
GATCGGACTCATAGTGATCCTTCCGTTTACAGCCTCCCAATTACAGGTAATTGCTTGGATTACAGGTGCACGCCCCCATGCCCAGGCTCAATTGCCCTCTCAGCATGCCCCGGGGGCGGGGCCGGCTCGGTAGGCCCGGAGATCGGACCCCCAGCCCCTGCATCTGCCTAAGCAGGTGCTTTAATCCACTGAGCTATTTGGCCAGCCCTAGCATGGAGTCTTAAGCTTTGATCACTGTCCAGAGGGCTTCATTTCCAAATGTCTTTAGAGTTGACCCTGGCACCTCTCCCACTGAGACCTAGAGGGCATGAAGCAGCCCAGGAACTCTCAGCCAGGGCTCATGGCAGGCAGGAGGGCTGCTGCTGTTTTGAGGACTGGAAGCGGTGATGTCACACGCCAGCTGCCCCATCCGACCTCCAGGCTGCTCTTTCACATCTGATGACCAGGTTATCCCGCTAGAGATGCACAAATAATTTTCTGGCCTAAAACAGCTGCTCAGGAGAGGCAGGAACCCTTGTCCTCAGTGCTCTTATCCTGCCACGTGCTTGCAGCAGTTCTTCAAAAAGACGGTGCTGAGGCTGGCACCCCCGCCTGGTGGGCACTGCACTCTAGGCAGTATATATCCACAACCTCAACCTCAGGATGGGAGCTGGAGCCAGAGCTGCCATGCCTAGGACCTGTACCCCAGGTGGGTACCCCAGGTGGGCCGTGCTTAGGAGCCAAGGAGCAGGTCTTGTCTAGACCATGGCTGCCAAGCACAACATGTATCTGCTCTAGGGGAGACTGTCACTTCATCTGGATTTCAGACAGAACCTGAGCTTGCTCTCACCTTCTGCCTCCTGCAGGTAGAGATGCTGGGTTAGAGGGTGATAACCTAAGTACTTTTCTTTTTCTAAATAGATTTTGAGCCTTGCTGAAATCCATCATGAGCCCCAGTTGCCCACTAGGGCAGGATCTCTCCTCCTTACCCCCAGATTCTCATGTCCATCACAGGAATCCACCCAGCCCTGCTGCAGTGCTTTTGCAAGCATCAGCACCTAATGTACTCCTGGGCAGAGCCCAGCAGCCAGGCGTGCAGAGCGTGCACCTTGCTAAACAGTGCTAGGCAAGATGCTGAGCTGTAGGTCCCAGGGGGTCTTCGGGAGGTGCAGCAGGAGGCCCTTCACACACTGCAGCTGCCTTGCGCAAGCTTGTGTCTGTGTTGACAGCCTCCAGTCTAGAAGGCACCTGCATCCTGCTGTCTGTTAATTTCCTGTCGGTGACTGACAGCAGGGGGACTAAGATCAAGCCAGTCAGATTTAACACAGAAGCAAATAGGAGATAGTTCTCATTTCAGCTAAAGCAAACACAGTCCGGGACTGTTAGATGAGGCAGCTCCTCCCTGCAGGCTGGGCAGACTTGTGAGCTCATGCAGGACCCACGCCAGAGCTTCACCCCACAGGGCCACCTTCCTGCTGAGTGTGAAATGGGGGAACAGAATTCGGGGGCTTCAAGCCCATCCAGGCGAGTGCTCCCAGCATTTTATGGGAATTTGTTGCCCCAGAACTGGGAGTCTTGGAGTGTTCCTAAACCAGCCCCACTGGGTACATGATGCACGCTGCTGTACCACACCTACCCTGGGGCTCTGCCTCCCTGGGGACTTTGACCAACACCTGTTGGAACAGGAAGGTCTCATTAGGCTCTAAGATCCTGCTAGTCATTGATTCTGAGATCCAGTGAAAACAACAAAACAGTGAATGTGGGGTGCTGGGCTTGTGTTGAGAAGCCACTGTCCCCTGCATGTGGTCCTAATGTGGCATAGTATCTGTGCTGCACTCGGAACCCCTCTGGGACATGAGAAGCGCTCTGGGTACAGCTCCCATCTCTAGCCCATACTAAAGCTTAAGAGTGGGTAGGACCCTGGTCTAGCAGTGGTCCCAGGGGTGTCACATGGCCACATCTGTGCACCTGGAATGCCCAGATGTGGGCTGGCCAGCAGCGCAGCTCTGAGTCCTGTAGCTCCGGGGGATAAGGGAAATTCGTGAGACTCAGAACTGTGAAGATTAGTAGAGGGGGGTTGATGACAGAATAAGTAGAAATGGAAGGGTCATGAACACAAGCTGGTGCCTGCAGGTACAGCTTCTAAGCCCTTGGCCGGGCAGTGAGGAGCCCCCCACCATGCAGAAGAAGAAATTTGGGTTCCTAGAACCTATTGCCTAGGTGGCAAAGCCAGAAACCTCCTGACCTAGAGGCACTGTCACCTCTTGACAGAGACCCTCAGCTGTTTCCTAAACAGGGTTAGGAAGCAGTCTCTCTTGCTGTCACTTGGAATTGCCCTGTTCCCCACTCCATGCTCTACTGGCAAATAGGAGCTAGCCAGAGGCTGAACTGCTATGCAAGGCAGGAAGTAGGTCTGCCCTGTTTCTGGCAGGTTTAGAGCGAGGGCTTTCCAGGCTATTAGGGCCTGAGTGACAGCTTGCCCAGCAGCCTGTTATCTTGTTTAAATAGCTCTTGCTGTTTGAAGTGGTAAGGCTGATGGTGCTGTTACTATGGGCATTGCACTGTCACTGGGCAGAGCGGGGAAGGTGAGGGCACAGGTGAGCAGAGCCTCTGACTTGTGTCCTTGCCGAGAACACTTCCCTACCCAGCCCCCAGCCCAAGAAGTCCCATCTGTCATCACCCAAGGCCTACAGGGCTGAGTGCCTTGTAAAATGGATGCATCTCCTTCCCTGTCTGGGCAGCCGCTGAGCAGCCTACCCTGGCTCAGGAAGAGATAGTGACAGTGAGAGGAATCCAATGAGGCAGGAGAGAAACGGAGGCCCTGAGGAAAGAGTGAAGGCCCCAGGGAGGCCAGAAGCCTCAAAATGTCTTGAGTTTACAAGATACAGCCACCAAGTTGCTAATCCTTCTGTATCGCTCTCTAATCTCCACTGGCACAGGTGGGTTGTGTGGATTCCAGGCTATTTGTAGGTGGTAGTAACACCTGGAACTTGGGGGAGCAAGAGACAGGCAGCTGGGCTATACAGTGTTCCAGCAAGTAGCACATGAACCCACCAAGGGAGAGCAGCCACAGAATTGGGTTCTGGGCCTTCCATACACAGAACCCCAGTGTGCTAAGCCACTGAAATAAAATCCAAGATATGGGATCAGATAGTTCCTGATCATTTTTAAGCCAGACGAACACCTGGTTATCAAATGCCTTTTCAGTCTGTCCTGCCAAACTGACCCACTGAAAGACAAAGCTAGCGTGAAGAAGGATGCAGGACACCTATCACAGGGAGGCCAGGCTAGAGGCAGGCATGCTGCAGAGTAGGGAGGCCCGGTCCTGCCACCATTAGAGCCTCCCTTGGGGACCTGTCACCTGCCCCAGCCACACCTTAAGCATCCTCCCTACACCCTGATCAGGCTACTTCTGGGATGTGGCATACAAGCCAGTGCTGCTGTGCTAGACCCCAAAGCATGTAACATCTGGCCCTTCCTGCCATGTGCCCGGTGGGGAGGAGAGCAGACCCTGGGCCTCCTGTGCTCACAGGCGGATGACTGGCAATAGCAGGGTCCAGTGGCGCTAAGTGCAGCTCCGTGAACTCAAGGGTTGAGGTCGTGACAAGGTAGGACTTCAGAAGCAGGAACCAGTGAGCTGACCCACTGTGTGAGCCCAGGGAAACAGCAGTCGCACAGAAGGACAGCACGGCACAGGCCCCCAGGCAAAGAGGCCACGTGGCTGAGGCAGCAGGTAGGAAGATGTAGGGCCCATGTGGTCAGCAGGCGTCTGGAGGCCTCGCACAGCAGGCGTGGTCACAGGATGCATGCAGGACGTGGGTCCTAGCAAGCGCCAGCCTTGGCGGCAGAGACAAACAGGATCATGAAGATGCACGCAGAACAGGTGCAGGTCGAGCGCACTCACAGCCTGCCTGACACTAGGCCTTTCGTATGCCGTACTTCATGGCTTGTACATGGCCTCAATACCTTCTCTGGTCCCCAGGGCCCAGCCGAGACAGCACCCTCTGTGCCACCTGCCCTGTGGATCGTACAGCATAGCATGTGTGGTGCTAGGTGCATTTGTGTTCCCTGAGCTCCGCTGGGCAGCTGCTGGATGTGCGTCCCTCTGTGAAACTCGGTGCGACGTGAGCAGTGCGCCTGGCTCCTCTCTGCCCCTCAAAGCAGGGGAGTGCTTTGGATGCAGCAGGAGCTTTGGAACGAGGAGCGACCCTTTGGGGTCCAGAGTAAAGATGCTAGAGGCCACCACCATACCTGGGGAGGATGGGCTTTAATCTCTGCCCTGAGCCCTGTATCCTCTTAGGAAGAGCGAGGTCTTTGTGAGGCCTGGTCAGCACCCGGTGGGTGGGTAAGAGATGCTGTGCTCCAGCTTCCTCATTACTGCCTGTTGACCATGTCCCTGTTGTGATTCACTTCACGTTTGCCAAAAATAACTGATGTCTCACAGCTAATAGGACCCAAGGATCTAAGATAAGGTGCAGTTCAAGGAGAACCGAGGCAGCCACCAGTGGGCCTGATCACAAAAGGCATTGGCAGCCCTGCTGGTAGAGGGAGACTCAGAAGGGGCAACTCTGCCTTGCTGAGAGAACAGCTGCTGCCCTTCTGGCTGCCCCCAACTGCTGTCCTAAAACTAAAGTGAACCAGGAAGGGAGGGGTCAAATCAAAGATGGGTGGATACTGAGCCTAGTGGGGGCCTCCCCAGGGGACCTGAGGACAGAGGTACCCAGCTGCTGGACATGCATCCCTCCTCTGCTTAGGAAGCTCCTACCTGGCTCCAAGGCTTGATCAGGAAGCCCAAGAATAAGGTAGGGTATGGAGCTAGGAGCCATGGAGCAGCTGGGATTGCTGTAGTGAAACATAACAGAAATGGAGGCCCTGGGCTGAAGTAGTTGGACCCAAAAAAGCTTTTCACATGGGCAGGGCCATGCCAGTTCTGTCTCAGCATCCTGTGCATCCACTAAGCTACAAGGCAGTATGGTACTGGGACGCAAGGACCAGGTTTGGAGAGCAGGTGAGCTGCCCGGCCTGGACAGCTGTGTAGGGAGTAGTGACCGTCCAGACGGAGAATACCCACAGTGACTAGGTAGTCCAGAGCGCTTCCCTGCCCCAGCCTCGTCTTTCCCTGCTAGCCACTAGCACGATCCTTTCTAGACCTCCAAGCAAACCAGTTTCAGGGTCAGTTAGGCTTACGAAGTCATTAGCCTCATTAATCCAATTCTGTAGCCTGTCAAGGCAGCATTTAAATGGGCAGGAGAAAGAGTTGAGCACTAACTAGATTGGACTGGAAGTGACCCCAGGTGTCTAGCTTGTCTGTAGATCCTCCCAACTCAAGGTCAGAAGTGGGAGTGGGACCAACCCTGAGGGTGATTTAGGGTATGCGTGGGGGGGGGGGGCTCCTAGGTACTAGATTAGTGAGTAAACAAAGGAACCTCATTTCCAGCCCTGTAGTGGTGTCACAGGGGACCCCATCATGGCTTCCTCTCCCTGGTAAGACAGAGCCACTCACGTCACCAAGATGAACAGAGGCAGAAGGCATCATGGCAGCCCACACACAACAAGAGAAGCCCAGCTGAAAGAAGCCACAGTGCTGAGGGTGAGACATGCCCTGGGACTGTATTCATTGCTCTTAATGGGAGGCCCAGCACACACACAGGTTCAAATGAAGCAAGCCAGGAGATCCAGGTCTCCCCAACCCCCGAGGTCCTCTCCCACTATCCCAAGTGGCAGAGGAGTAGACATTGGGCTAGGAACCTGCTGTAACACAAGGACCGGCAGCTTACTCCTGCCTTTGATCTGTGTTGCTGTGAGACTCAGGGTGGAGGCATCCTTCCCAGTTGTCATGGAAACAGCAGTGCATCTGCCGAGAGTCTGGGTGCTAAGCTAAGCAGAGGGAGGGGCAGCCGGGCCCAGTGGCAGCTGCTGTTACCACCTCCTAGCAAGAAGGACTTGAGGGGCTGCCATGCATCTGAGTACATCCTGCACACTCAGGGTAGCGCAGAGCCTCCTCACCTGCTGTCACTCTGTGGGCAGCAGGACCATAGACACATCTGTCTTGGCGGAGTAGGCTTAGCTGTGATTCCATCCAGGCACAGAGAGCTGAACACACGGGCCCTTCCCCCAGGGTCTTTTCCACTCAGGAAACAACACTGGGATTCCAGTAGGCAACAGCCGGAGCTGGGACTGCCTGGAGAGGCCTGAACAGTGCCCAGCCCTGAGAGTGTGAGCAGAGATGAAGACTCAGGCCCTCCCCCCTGCTCCTGTGCTGGGCCTCTGTTGGGAAGGAGTGGCCTCGCTGCCTGATTGGGTTTTGTCTGGCTTTCCCTCTGTCTTCCTTCCCATCACCCTCGTGTATGTACGCCCCTTGAGGACAGGGAAGATGGACAGTGCCCTCCCACAGAGCTTCTACAGCAGAAGAGAATGGCAGAGCCAGAGAAGCTGACTGCTGCAGGCAGGCCAAGTCACCAGACAATTGTAGTCACCACAAATCTCCAGGCCCAGGGTAGCAAGGGACTTAATCTAGTGCAATGGCAGGGAAAGTCTCCAGAATCTTCCAGGATTTGGGACAGGATGTAACTGCCATGCCTAAATGTGATGGAGCCTAGAGACAGCAAGGTCTCAGAGGAGCGAGGGGTGACCAATCAAGGGCCCAGGCCAGGGCCAGCTTCACAAGGACACCAAACCAGGTTACTACAATAGACTCAAGTAGCCATCTAAGCTGAGCAACAAATCAAAAGCAGGAGCTGTGACCCCGACAAGGGTGTGGCACCCAAAGTACCACATCAGTTTGGTAGTAGAATGAGGTCGAGAACCCAGGGCAGCTTGTACCTCCCAGATTCCTTCTCCAGGGAGCTGGCTGAGCCATGGGAGAACAGTCATGCCCCCAAAGTCACGCAGGCACTCAACAGAATCCCCTCTGAATCTGCCCCTGTGCATGGTAACCCTAGACCAGGTTGACTTGCAGATCCAACCACTTCATTTCCAAAGCAGTACTCCAACCCCAGGGCGCAGCACTGGGAAAGTGTCCTGAGAAGCCAGATAACCAGCTGGGAGGCTGGCTCCTGGGTTTACATCCCAGTCTGATCCCCTGCCTGTGGCAGCCTTAGCCTCACTCATGACATAGTTGGACTCCCAAGGGGACCCAGGAAATGACACAAAGTGATACTTGTGGAATTTGTGTAGAACATTATCCCCATACCTTGGGTGTTCCTCCTTTAGCTCCCTGAAAGGACACTACAGCCACATTTAGGGGTCCCAAGGGGCCCCTCTGCTGCTACCCCAGCTGTCACAATCCCAAACCTTGCCATGGGTGTATCTCTGAAAGAAGCGAGAGGTACTCTTGACTCTCTCTGACTTCCTTCCCCAAAGCAAGCCGGGTGCTGGCCTCGGTGTCCCAAAGGCCATCTACTCTATAATACATCTGGCCACAGCAGTCCAAGCTCCTGAAAGGTTCAGGAGCCCAGTTACTCAAAACACCTTTTCCATAAGGTGTGTGACCAAAGGCCCACATCCAGCAGTACAGTGGACCTAGGGACAGCCAGTCTGCAGTTAGGACAGAGGAAGGGAAAGGTGGCCCAATACCCTGCCAGGGCTGGGAGGGACAGTGATGTAGAGGATGCCACCTCTGTGAGGGCAGGGGCACAGAGGCTGGGCTGGTCCTGGGGGAACGCAGAAGCACTTAGACACAGCACGCCAGCAACCATAGTGTGGCTCGGGTGGGGGCCAGAAGGTCCATGAAGACCAGCTGCTAAAGTACAGGGATCCTCTGTGTGGGAACAGGAACTGAAATGTAAAACTAGGGAAACATCATGTGGGACCCATGGAGAGGACTTGAAAAATGGGCCTGGGGGCCTGGCTGAAGTCTCCAGAGCTCCAGCTGAGCCAGGCGCAAGAGACTGGGTATATATAAAAGCAAATTCTGATGTCCCGCTTTCTGAGTAGATGTAGCCCGCAGAGGGTCGCTCTAAGTGCAGCTATCTCTTCCGGTTCACTTGGGGCCTCCCAGGGTGTCACTCCTGGGCAGGCACCCTGGCCCCACGGCACATGCCAGGAAGGCACATGGTGAGCTGCTGCTGAGCCTTGGTGTCCCACTGTGATCAGACCTCCACTAGAAGGAGAGCTGAGTGCTTGGGACCCAAGGGGGCTCTGTAGCGGCGTGGGGCCCCAGCAACGCCTTCCTGCCTGCCCAAGTGAAATCTTGCTGGCCCGAGCCACCTCCTCCCCACAGATTCTACCTGGCCCCATCTTCCGCACATGACCAGCCTCCCGCCTATTGCCAGTTTCAAGAAGCTGGCATGGCTGCCCCTACACTTTGGTCTGAATGCAGGTGCCGGATAGACCCTGGCATCCCCTATAGGATGAGCTTGAAGTCCCATAGGAAAATAAACTCAGGAGTTTCCTGACAAGAACTCAATGACTGGCTGGGGAAATACAGGACTCCAAGTCACCTGCATCCTGGGCCAGCTGGCCTCTTCCCCACAGAGCCCAGGGCCAGGAGCACTTGCCTGCCTCCTACATCCAGCCAGCAGGGCCTTAGGAGCACCCCTGAACACCTTACATTTCTCTGCTGGCTTGCAGTGAGGAGAAACCCACCCCACCCCACTCTTACCCTAAAGACTTAAGTGGTTTCCTAAGTGGTTGACATTGTCCTTGGAGTGGTTTTGCTTGTTGTCTTCACCCCGCTTGCCTGCCAGCAGCCTGACAGGTCTGACAGCGAGGGCCATTTGCCCTCTACACACCAGAGAAGTTGGGATACCTGTGTCCTAGCATTCCTTCAAGGGGGTCTCAGTGCAGTGGCAGGCTCTTCTTGCCCGCCAGGACTCTAGGCCTCACCCACCTGCTTCTGCCAAGCAGTGGAGAGTGAGGGGCAGTCACTGCCACACTGAGGCTACAGGCCAGAATATGTTGAGCCCCACATCAGCAGTCCCCCTGCACCCCTTGAGCCATATCCTGCCCAGTGGCCGGCAGCCCTACACCTTGGTACCCGCAAGGCTTTCAACACAGGGGCCCCGAGCCTCATCTCCTACTGCATGAAGGCAGTTGACAGGTGGTCCAGGCCGATGTGAAATAACTGCCTTGGCCTCTGCGTCAGGGCTCCGTCCTGGGAGCCTGGCACTCTGTTGCCCTGGCTGGCTCAGCTGTCTTGTGAAAGGAGCTCATTCATGTGCCCTGTCCAGCCTCCTTCTCGGATGCAAAGCTGAATTCACTGTTCTGTGAACACTGCAGGCTGTTCTGCAGTGGATTGTCCTGGGCTGCTTGGACTATACCAGTGCAAGAACTTGTCTTCCAAATAAGAAAACTGAGGCCCAGGGCAAGACAGTGCTTTCCCACACAGCTGTTGTAGCTCTGAGCAATGACTCTTTGATTCAAAGAGTCATAGCATTCTCTACACTGTTGACGGCATTGTCACTGGCAGTCACCGGCCCCTGGGTGTGGGCATTAATTGATCCATTCCTAATTCAGCACTCGCCTATCTTGTGAGGGCAATAAGTTGTTTTACAGGTAAGGAAACCAAAGCTCTAAATTGCTAAGACCTGATGTTGCACAGTGTTTGGCCTCCTCTTTCACCAAATAGCAGTGACACCAGCTCCCCTGCTCATCTTGCCCAGCACTTGAGTCCCCCCATCCCACGTCCTTAGTATAATGTTGTCACATGGAAGCTACATGCCCAGGGAGGTGAGCCAGGCAGAGGGCTGGAAGGTGCTCCTCAGTGAAGGGGTATCAGGACCTACTAATAGAACTAGGGCTTCTGGGTCATCTATTCCTTGGGGTTATGCTGACACAATGAAGCTGAAATCTTGACATTGTCTCCATTTTATATGAGATCTGGGTTTTGAGACCCTTGTTTGGGGCAGTGTTCTTGTCCTGTGTTGTATAACCCAGTAAGTCCTATCCTGGGTCCTGTGGGGACCTGGTAAATAGTAGACAGGGAGACAGAACAACAGGTCAGTAAGGAACCTTCCCCACGGGCTGGTGAGATAGCTCAGTGGACTAAAGCATCTGCTTAGGCAAATACAGGGACGGCAGTTCAATACAAGCCACCACATACTGCACCAGCCCTGCCCCTAGGGTGGGCTGTGCCAGCCACAGAGTCCGGGCATAGTGGAGCATGCCTATAATCCCAGCACTGGGGAGGCTGAAAACAAGAGTATCACTATGAGTCTAAGTTACATAGTGAGACCCAGAAACAACCAAGTATATTTAAAAGAAAAGTGAGAACCTTCCCCAGCCACACAGCATGGCGAGCAGCCACCACTGGCACATTCCCCGACACAAGACGGGCCCTCACCCAGCCCGGCCACAGCATTTGATAAGGTTCTTGGTTGATGGTGCATGTTCAGCAGGCTTTGAAGATAAAGGTCCGCCTCCGACTGTGTTTGCACAAAAGATGGCTCTGAGCAGTGTCCCCAGGGATTATCTGCCCATTAGCCAGCATGGGAACAAGTGTGTGAGGCCTTCAGGAACAGCTGTCGGTGGTTGAGAAGGAAAGTGTCCCAAAGAAGACTTGGCCCATCAGCACCACTTCTTAGGATAGGAGGGGTTGGTGGCACCCATAGGCCACAGAGCTGTCGACGGGCATTTCTGAGCAGCAGTCACCCACTTCCCCCACTGTTCAGGGTTCAGGACTGATTTTCCAGCTAGTTTTACTTAACACCCTTTTCAGCTGTACAGGGAAACTAAAAATCTTTCTAAGGTCCAGTTTACTTGAAGCATTAAAAAAAGATTGTTCATTTTGAAAATTGTATGGGTGGTTTTGTTTTAGCAGTGCTGAGGATTGAGCCCAGGGCCTCTTGCAAGGTAGGCAAGTGCTCTACCACGGAGCTACATTCCCCATCCTATTGTTCCCACCCTATTTTCATGGTTTCTATAGCAGTTATTTACGGCTTCCAGTGGGGAGAAAGTGGCAGCCATCCTCACCAGTCTGAATCTAGGGCCCCTTGTGATGCCTTGCCAGCCAGGCTCACCTGGACAGATGATGTGCTCATGAGGACTGAGGTTGCAGCGGCGAGGGAAGGGCCCAGGGTCCCACAGAAGAAGATGAATAGAGTAACCGCCAGCCACTGTCACGTGCTCACTATGCATGTGTGCCCGGTGCACAGTTAAAGCCTCACCCGCTGTTACCATGGGTGAGGGGTGAGAGACACAGAGAAGCCAGCATTTGGCTCAGGGTGATGCATGAGGTGCTGAGAGGTGTGCCGGTGGGTGGTGAGCCGGCCCCTGTGAGGCACGGAGGTGTAGGTAAGTCTGAGGACACAAGGAGTAACTTAGGCGAGAGAGCAAGAAATATATGGGTGGGCCGGGGAGATAACTCAGAAACTTAAACACCTGCCTGGCAAGTGCAGGGTCCAGAGTTTGATCTCTGGTACCACAAGAAAAAAAAGAAGAAGAAGAAGA
The DNA here is from genome assembly GCF_000260255.1 of Octodon degus. Lineage (NCBI taxonomy): Eukaryota > Metazoa > Chordata > Mammalia > Rodentia > Octodontidae > Octodon > Octodon degus. The sequence continues at coordinate 10,523,077 of NW_004524655.1, read as the reverse complement.
AGAAAAGAAATACATGGTTCATGAAGAGCCAGGGTGAGGATCCAGATTTTGTTCCTAGGAGCTGTTAGAAGACAGGGAAGCAACAGGGAGACAAAGCTAACCTGAAGATTCGAGAAATAAACCAAGGAGACAGTTTGAGAGCCATCCTGGTGCTTCTCCTGCTTGGCCTGGTCCCTAGATTGGGCCCTGAGTCGCCATATACAAGACTTGGGTGGCCTGTGTGTGAGGAGAGTAGGGGAAGAACACCGCCCTCTGGGCTCCTCCACAGACAGCACTGTGCTATCTGCCAAGAGAGCCACTGTACTAAGAGCCCCAGCTCTGTGAGGCCCTGCACCAGCCTCCTGCCTCCCTGGGTAGCCCTCCTGAGCCTCAGCATGCTGTCTGACCTATTAATTAGGGGAACAGTGGCAATGAGCAAGCTGCCCAGCCCTTGAGGCTGTTCTGTGCTCCATAAACTAGGGGTACCTGCTCCAAGGAGACTGGCCAACATGGAGTGTAAGAGGTCACAGCCTGATGAGCCTGAGTGACCTGTGGCCAGTGCGTGGATGTTGTATCCGTAGCTGACCCCTGGCCTGAAGAATCGAGGCCTATATCCTCCTTTATCTTCCTGCTGCATCCTGCTCTGTGTTCGCAGTCCTTCTTGCTGGTGAGATGACATCCTAATACCAAGGACAGAGCCCATGCTGTGGCCAGGGAGAGCACCTAGGGGTAGGACAACCAGGGTCCTGGCCCAGCAACTCTGGACTCTTTTCACATTGCACCTTTGTAGTCCTGGCATCTTACAGATAAGGAAACAGAGAGAAGAAATGGCTTGTCAGGGGCAAAGCACACACTGCTGCTAAGAGTGAATCTCACAGCTTGGGAACATCACCAGGAACAGCTATCCCTACGGGTCTCTGGGAAGGAACTGAGACAGGCCTCAGCCCCTAACCAAGAAAACAGATCCTCTGCTCCTCATGGCCCTCTCAAAATTGTGCTGAAGGAACTAGGCCTCGTTGGGCTTCCACAGTGCTGCTGCCTGGCTGCTCTGTTCAGGATGAAGACCCCAAACTTGAAAATGAGCAAGCTGGAAACCCCTTAGGGATAGTTCATCACGGCCCCTCCTCTCGGGAGGAAGCCAAAGCCCAGATGAGTGCCACCCTCGGGTAAAACTGGCTCAGCAGCATCGAGTACATTTGGACCTGTCTGAGCTAGAACATTTTGCAAATGGCCCAGAAATGACTGCGGTACCCTGGGGATTGTACCCAGCCACTCGGTGGCAGACACGCCTTGTTACAAATCACTGGCTTCCCACAAACAGTGAGATTCCCACCATTGCACAGGCTTCTGACGAGAATCTCTGCTCTATGCCATTTATGTAAATAAATGTGCTCGTGAAGCTCGGCCTTCTCAAAGGTGCTGACCTGCTGGTGAGCAGGCCCTAGAGCGCGCCAAGCAGGCCTCAGAACCTGAGTGGGCAGGGCAGCAGCTACTGCAGCTGCATGACCTCCCTGGGTAGCCCTCCCACCACGGCTGCTCCACAGGCAGCTGGAGAGGGAAAGGAAAGGGGGCTTCTTGCCCGAAGAGGACACTGGGTTGGTGGAAAACAAGGCTTTCCACTGACGCCATGGCTAAGCCCTGAGAATGTTGGCCACACTCTCGGCCTCAGTCTCTGTGTGAACTGGGAGGCTTCCTCCTGACAGTGGGGTCATGGCTTATATAGCCAGTTCCTCTGATTCCTGGATCTAAGGAGAACATGCTTGCTTCAGGTTGATCAGGAAAATCACTTAGGACAAGGGAAAGTGCTGTAGCTTGGCCAGAGTCAGGTGACTCAGAGCTGCCTCTGGCTTTGTCCTGGCACACACTGGCCCCCATCAGGCTGGATGTCACCCAGCCCCACAATACCACCTTCAGGTTTCTCCGAAGTAACTCACCTGTGACACCAAGCAAGAAGAAATAGAGAACAAGGGGGAGGCTGGGACACACACACGCACGCCATGGAGAGGGAGAGGTGTCAGGGAAGTTCCCAAAAGCCTAACTGGAGATAGAACCTCACGGTACGGGGGCACAGCCAGATGCTGTAGATAGGTAGGTGGGGGCTTCTAGGAAAAGAAGGTATGAGGTCTTGGTATGAGGCCTTGCCAGGTGAGCAAAATCTCAGAGGCGGAGGTACTTCAGGGGCAAAAGCCAGACACAGTGTGGCACATCACATGCCCCCATACTTAGGCCTTTGCACACCTCAGTTTCCAGAGTTACATCCCAAAGTAGCGTAATTGCTTCTTACGAGGACTGAGCTTGAAGGTAAGTAGGGAGGACTCAGGATACCATTGCACCCACCTGCCTGCGTGTCGGACTGTGGGAGTTCAGGAGCCACTACGACACCAGCTCCGAGTCCAAAAGGCATCTATGGGCAGGTGTGGGCGGTGCGGGCAGTATACCAGGTCAGGGACCGGACAGGGCTCCTGCCACCACCTCTGTTATTGGTCTGTTGGAAGCAAGCATGACAATCCTCCAGGAGTACAAGATCATCTTGCCAACCTGAGAAAGATAGGATCGTAACTGTGACCACCTGTGGTTCTTCCGCCTCCACCAGCCTGCTCCCCACCTTTGAGAGAAGCAGGCCTCTGGCATAGGGACAATCCAGGGAGAGAGGAAATACATGAGTCATTTGCTAGCCCTTCAGACACTTCGAAAGGGTGTGCGCCACTACCATGCTACACATTCTAGGCCTTTTGACCAGCAGTCCCAATCTAAAAATCCCAGGGAGTTTTGCACATCTGCCTGTCAGCAGTCTGGTGCCCTAGGTAGGGAGGACTCAGCAGCAGCATGGCTGTGGGATGGAGAAGTGGTTAGTACAGGGGTACCCCTGCTCTGAAGCTCCATGTTGTTAGACCAGGAGGTGGGCTCTTGGTTGGTACCTGCCACGGACTCTTCTGACTCCTGCCAGACAGAGCTCAGGAAGTGGGACTGGAGTAGGGGGGACAGGTGTGTGCACAAATAGAGGTTTTGTTACTCTCTGAGGCCTGTCATCTCCCAAGAGCCCAATACATGATGGTGAATGTGGTTTCCCATGGTTTGTTTCAAGAAATAGAAAAGAAACCAGAATCTTGGGCCGCACACTATTGACAAAGCCAGAGGAACCTGGGTATGAGAATAGGCCTGCAAGGAGGGAGGGTCCTGAGCTGCCAGGAGGCCTAACTGTGCCCCTGCTGTGGCTGCTGCAGCCGCTGTGACCCTGAGGAGCACACACAGAAGCCCCATCCGGCCAAGCATTGCTCTTCATCCCCAGTCTCTTGAGAGATGTCTGCAGGAAAGGAGTTCAGCCTGCTTGAGTAGAGAAGACTCGTGGTGCCTCAGGACTCGGATATACAGGGCATAGGAAGAGTGGCTGAGATGGCATCAGGGATGGGAGTGGGGTCTTCCCAGGCACACGTGCCCTCCAGAGCATGGAGCTAGTTGGCTCCAGCACTGGTACATTGCTGCACCATGTGGGGATGATGCTCTTGCACCTCCCTTTACCATATTCCATTTATGCCCAGCAGTTGCTGGGCAGCTGAGCTGGGTGCAAGAACCATGCCACCTGTCAACCCAAGTAACCCAACAGCAAGGAAGGAGCCAGACCCAGATCCCTGCCCATCCACCCTGGAGCCCTAGCCTCCACACTGCTACTGACGACCCCCTTTGTAGCCCACCTCTTCTGGAAGCTTGCTAGCCCTGCCTTGCCCCTGCTCCTGCAGCCCCAGGGCTTCCACCTCCAGGACGCTATCACCTAGCTTAAGAGTTGGAGCCCCAGGACCTGCTCAGCAAGACCCAGGAATTTGTCAGTTCATCTGCCCAGTGAATTGACAAATACGTGCTGATGGCCACATGGGGTACAGAATTGGGGGTCAGAATCGTAACTGCAATTACATCATCCCGGTGAAAAAACAGTGGCTCCCTTCCCACAGTCATCTTGACAGTATGGCTTCCAGGAATCCATTAGTGCTAATTACTCTCCCAGCAGGGTGTGACATTCCTAGACCACCACCAATTTCTCCTTGGCAACCTGACACCCAGATTCAACTGTGGAGGCTGACACCTCAGGGCACTGCTGGGGCTGGGGTCCCGCCTCCTGTTCCAAAGAAAGGGTAATTCTCCCCTGCCTACCTACACCTGAAGCTATTCACTCTTCAGTGTTTCTGTTCTATGTTCATTCTAAAGGCACCGCAAGATTAGATTGTTAAAAACACGGGGCCCAGGGAGATGGCTCAGTAGAATAAGCGCTTGCCTGGCAAGTTCAAGGACCTGAGTTCAATCCTCGGTTCCGCAAAAAAAAAAAAAAAAAGGTTGTTAAAACATAATCTCTGAGGTAGATACAGGATCTCAGGGTAATGACACTTGCTTCCCAACATTTGTTTTGTTAGCCAACACTGTCAAATCCTGTACCTGAGACCGTGGGCTTTAGAGGGTAGGTTTTCTGTGTGGCATCCTCCCTGGTACCCCCACTCTAGGGCAACCTCTGTTGGGTCCACCCCACAGGGGCAGCAAGCTCAGGGCTCCTGGCCAACAGACTTTGGCAACGTGTGTCCTGCCTTTCCAAGCCTGTTTCTTCATCTGTAAAATGGGACTAGGCAGGTGTGAGGGTTGGAAAGGCAGAACCTCCTGTCCAGCTGCAGTGGCCATGGTCATTGTCATTGCTGTGGCTGATGCCTTCTGTCCTTGTTGTCAACACTAGCTACAGTTATCGTGGTCAGTATCCCAGCTGGTGATATAATCTGGTCAAAAAAGTCCTTAAATCCAAAGCCTCTAATCTTGGCTATCCTCAGACTCCTGGACACTTGGCTTGCTCAGTTTATCTTAAATTGAGAGGCAACTTTAACTAACAGAAATTCCTTTTCGGAAGCAAGAATTGTTAGTTTTGAGGGGAAATGGCAAGTTTGGAATCAGACAAAAGCATTATGTTCCCTAAAGCCCAGAGTTACCAGAATGCAGTAAAGGTCCTTAGAGGAGAGGGAAAAAAAGGAGAAGAAAGCTGGGGGCACACTCGGGTTTGGTCGCTGCTTTCTCCTGGGATGTTGTCCTGCTGTCTGTGAACTGAGCCTGCCTGTTCAGCAGAGGCCCATGGGTCCCGATCCCTGCGCCGTGCATGTGAGCACCGACACCAGGGAGGGCAGGGAGAGGATCCTGGTGCGAGGCTGACATTTAATTTCCAGCTCAAAGAAGCTGGATTCTTCAGTTACGAAAGTGCACGCTGCCCCCTCACAGGTACCTCAGGGCAGGACTGCCATTTCAAAGGACTGCACTAAACCCAGACTTAAGGGGCCTGGGGAGATAGCTCAGTGGAATAAGTGCTTGCCTGGCAAATGCCAGGTCCTGAGTTCGATCCCTGGTACCACCAAAAAATAAATAAAATAAACCCAGACTTAGGCTGGGGGAGAGGCAGTCTGACAGCAGCTCTGCGGAAGACTGCAGCTTTGCAGTACAGGTGTGGGGCAGGCTGGGGCTCTCAGGAGGAGGCCCACAGGTGGGAGGAGGCTTGCTGGGCATAGCTACAATCCTGAAGCTAATGTCAGGGTTACTGGGTACTTGTGCCCAGAGGAGAGGCCCTAAGCATGTGCCACAGGCACAGTAAGGTAGGAAATCAACTGTTTTTGTGGAAAGAAAGTAAAGACAGATTTGAGCTGTCAGAGGAAGGACTTTCCAGAAGAAGGGAGGTGCATTCTGAGGGCCCAGCATTGGGCTGGCAGACTCGACTAGGGGGGCTGGACTGTGCACCGAGGGGATCAGCTTGCTGTGGGCCCTAACACCAGCATTTTCCTCCCTCCACCCAGAGCCGAATGGCAGAGAGCTTGCGCCTTTTTGACTCTATCTGCAACAACAACTGGTTCATCAACACCTCGCTCATCCTTTTCCTGAACAAGAAGGACCTGCTGGCGGAGAAGATCCGGCGCATCCCGCTCACCGTCTGCTTCTCGGAGTACAAGGGCCAGAACACATACGAGGAGGCTGCTGTCTACATCCAGCGGCAGTTTGAGGACCTGAACCGCAACAAGGAGACCAAGGAAATCTACTCCCACTTCACCTGCGCCACCGACACCAGTAACATCCAGTTTGTCTTTGATGCAGTAACAGATGTCATTATACAGAACAATCTCAAGTACATTGGCCTTTGCTGAGGAGCTGGGCCCAGCCCGCTTGCCTGTGGTGAAACCTATGGGGTCTCACACCCCACCTCGTGCTAGAGAGGCCTAACCCAGGGGCAAAAAATGGGGGCCCTGAAGAGTGTCCCCTTGTCCCTCGGCCTCCACCTCCTTGGCCCCACATTTCTGCAAACATAAATATATATGAATAGGTTGCTAGGTAGGTAGACAGAAACACACATGCGCGCACGCACACACACACACACACACACACACACACACACACACTGGAGATTGCAAAGTCTTTCAAAGTGTCGTCGAGGTCTCTTGAAACTTGAGGCAATGCTGTCACAAGGTCACTCCAAGGCTACCCTGCCTCTTCACTCTGCCTTCCCAAGTTGGTTCCACTTTGCATGGGGGTCCACACTGGATTGCTGGGGAGAGGCAGCAGGGCCAGCGCCGAGTCAGGACAGCTGTGCCCCTGTCGCCTGGAGGAGGCCCAGCTTACCGCCCGAGCCCCGTACTGGGGGCATTGCCACTGACCAGGAGTGAGAGCCAGAACAGGGCCCGTGCTCTGCCCTGCTGGCCACACCTACACGCAGTCACACTGCACCACGTTTGCCCCGGACCTGGACTAAGGAGCCAGGTGACAGCACTAACCAGACCTCCAGCCACTCACAGCTCTTTATAAACAGCTTCAAAATATGCAGCAAAAATAAACACAATAAAAAACGAGTGGCACGTTTTATTTCAAACTAGGCCAGCTGGGTTTCCAGCTTTTCTTTTACTGGTCTGACATTTTATAAATTTAAACTTTGTTTTTCTTCTCCAGTAACTTTTTTTTTTTTTTTTTTTGCCAAATCTTGTGGAGTTTTGCCAGAAAAAATACTGAAAATTTCAAATGCAGTTGAGTATTCTTTTTTAAATGCAGATTTTTCAAAACTTATTTTTTTTTCAAGTGGTCCTTCTTGTGTCTGGCTTGCTGAGTGTAAACGTTATCTGGACGATTCTGTCCCTCTGCTCCAAAGATTTCTGGGGCAAATGGCAGTCCTGCACCAGCCTTGCAGGATACCCGTTGTACATAAGCCTCTGCAGTGTCCTGTTATTGGTGCAATTTTCTGCTTTGTTTTTATTTAAGAAAATTAAATGTGACGTATTTAAAGAAGGTTCTTCACCTAGGAGCGAATGAACAATAGCTAAATGTCTTGGTATTTAAAGCATAAATTATCTGTGGCTTTGCAGAGAAAAAGAACAGAGGCAAGAGACGGCGTCCCCCATCCCAGGTCCCTGCACACCCAAGCCTGAGATGGGCAGGGGGCCACTATGACTCCTGTGACGGCAGCCAGGGTTGTGGGCAAGGGAGGCTCCACTGTGACCCTACGCTCTGGGCTTTCTCGCCCCAGGGCACAGGGGCACTGGCCTTGAAAGGACTCTGGCTGAGGGCTGTGTGTAAATACGAACCCCTGCTGCTGAGACAGACCCCTTGCCAAATCTTCTCAGGCCCTCGTTCGATACTCAGGAGTCCAAGGTCAGTGTGCAGACTCACAGCCAAGGACTTACAGACATGTACAGAGGGCAAGAGAGGAGCTGGTGACCACAGGAAAGGGAGAGATTGTCTACTTTAAGAAAATAAAACATCCTGAATTAAGCCAACCTTTGTCCCAGTGTGTTGTGTGAGGGCTGATTTGTGTCTCAACGTGGCATCGGCTAGGGAGGGCCAGGACACCTTTGACACCAAAGGTCCCCCGTACATCTCCACATGGTTATGTAAAGTCACTTTGAATTGAATGTCAAGAATAACTTCCCATGACCCTACTAGCTCTAGCCCAGTCTATGCCATTACCCAACAGGCACCTCTGCTGAGGTCTGAGTCATCACCCCAGAGCACAAAGTCCCTATATTGGAAAGGAACTGACTCCCCATAATAGTGTAGGGCGGGCCCTGGGGACCCACTGCTCACTAACAGGCTTGTGTGGCCAGAGGCTGCTAGGGGCAGTGGAAACGCACTGGCGAAATATCAAGAAGGTGTGTCTACCATGTGCCTGCTTCACGTGGGATGCAGAGCCAGGCTCTTTATAAATGATTTCATTAAAAGCACTCCACCTCTGCAGTTAGCCCACGAAGACCCATTTACAAATGAGAAGAGGTGTCCAAGGTCAGGGAGCCACAGAGGCATCCTGCTTCCTGGGAGAAGCACAGGGGTGATGATGCCTTCTGGAGGCCTGGAGCCCTGCCCTGGGCTGCATCCCATGGGGCAGGAGCGTTGGGGAATCGTACGTGGCACCTCATCCAAGCCCTGAGCAGGGCAGCAATCCCGTGCATACATGTGCACCCACACGCGTGCCTGAGCAGATACACGTGCACACATGCAGACCTGGCCCTGCAGCTGCTCCACTCCACTGGAGTCCACACAGGGATTTCCTCGCGTCTTCCCACATCACTAAACAGCAGGAACCTAAAGGGATTTTTGTTTAAGAGGAAATAATATGTGATTTAAAGTCATCGAGACTCACTTTGTGCCCTTAACTGCCAACTGTGAAAAAAAAAAAAAGTAATAATTTCACCCGTAAGCACCTTTAACCTAAAAATACGCAGCTAAAGGGAAAATACCAGGGTTCTGCCTCCTTTCCTGGTGTGTGTTAAAGACAAGAGGAGGACTTCCCCAGGAGAGAGAGTTTCCTCCTCCTTCTCAGCTTCCCAAGGGCTGCAGAGGAAACCCCGACTCCCAGACTTCCCTGCGGGGCTCCCTGGCTCCGCCCACTGCAGTCCTTCTGCCCTGGTTCTTCCCTCTTGCGTTCCCTGCCTGCCCTCACTGATCTCTCAGCCCTACACACCCTTTCCCAGCTTCATACCTCAATTCTGCCTTTTCTTCAGGATGCAACTCAAAGCTACCTCAGCCTTACTGGAAGTCTCATCTCTCCCCACACTCCATTGAGTAATAGTTCAAGGGCAGCACGTTACCTGACCCACCTTCTCCTCAGGAGAGGGGCTAAGAGCAAACATCCCCAGAGAGTCTTGGCCAGGGGTAAGTGGGTGTCAGAACTTGTAGAAGTAGATGCTAAAAAGCTGACCAAGGTGGTTGAAGGGGAGGAGACGGAGTCAAGCAGGCTGATCTGCTCTCTACAGGAAACTGTCCCTAGCCCTGCATGGAGCCCAGCCCACTCTCCCAGGGCATACCACCATGTGGCTCCCCATGGGAGAGTCCCATCTTCCTTTGTAGCCTGTGTGGTCCCCAAGATGTAGCAGTGGTCACAGTAATCTGATCTCCCCACAGTGACTGCTCACTGTGCGCTATGCTGGGAAGCCAAGATTCTGGATCCTACTTCAAAAAAAAAAAAGATCCTGAGAGAAGGCAACTCCTTGCCATTGAACAGTGTGTGACAAGTGACAAGCTGAGATTAATGCCTAAGGGATTGCACTCCATCTGTCCACACTGCCCGGAACCCCAGGGAGACATGCTAGGTCCTGAACAATGCCAACCATTCAGGACAAACAGGCACAGGGATGTGGATCTAGGTGACACAGCCCAAGTCCTAGGGACTGCGCTGTGAGGACACAGGACTGGCCAAGCACTGAGGGATGGCGTGCTGAGGGGATCATCTCCCTGAGACAAGCCTGACGGGGCTGAAGTAAGGAGGCAGGCCCCAGGCCAGTGCAGAGCAGACCTCCAGGGCGGCTGTGGTAATTCCATTTGTAATAAGATGTCTCGAACTGCTTGAGAATATTGCAAAAACCTTATGGGAAAGGCTGATGAAGGCTGCCTGCCCGCAACAGAGATCTGGAATCCTAGACAGGTTCAACATGGTCAGACAGGGAAAGGCTGTCCCCTGCTGGAGGAAGGAGAGATGAGAGAGGAGGCACGGAGCAGACACGTCAGGCTGAGAATCAAGCAAGCAGGGTGTCCCTGTTAGTGGGAAGCATCCTTACTACATCCAGGGGTGGTGGCAACTGCCCCCACCAAAGGCTATCAGACCCTGGATGTGCTGGGATCTTGGGGCACCCACCCGAGGGCAGGCCAGGAAAGTCAAGCCCTGGCCCTCAAAAGCAGCTTCTCTTCCCTGTATTCTGTAGTCAGAGCTAGAGGGTGCAGGGCCTGCTCTGCACCACCTGCCAGCCAGCTGGGCATCAGGCACAGCTACCAGGGGCCAGGGGCTGCCTGCCTGGGGCTGAGTCACACTGGTAACAGAAGCGAACATCTGTTGTGCTTCTCCAGCAGACCCTCTGCCCGGGAGGTCAGTCAACTTCCCTGGCTTGAGCTCCCTCTGAACACAGCCACCTCCAGATCTCTCTCTAGCCAAGACCATGTAATTCTAATAATGACCCTCTGCACCTCAGAAAGTCTGAGATTAAAACTGCATCTAAGCCTGGTGCACTGGCACATGCCTATAAGCCCAGCTCCTTAGGAGGCAGAAGCAGGAGGATAAGTTCAAGGCCAGTCCAGACAACTTAGTAAGACCCTGTCCCAGGATAAAAAGGGCTCATAGTATAGCTCAGTGGTAGATCACTTGCCAAGTATGCTCAAGAACATGGGTTTCATCCCCAGTATGGGAAGAAAGGGCAGCAGTCAGACATCTCCCTCGGCTGCACCTTGCCCCTCCTAAGACCAGCCTACTGCCCTTCTGGAGCCAGGAAGGAGCCAGTTTCCACAGGCAAAGTCCCCTTCCCTGCCTTGGCTGGGGCTTTCCTTCTGGTTAGGAGGGGCGCTTACCTCCATACCCAGGGCCTGACCGAAGCCAGAGCTGCACACAACCAGGTCAGGAGTACAGCACGGCCACCACACTGCTGTCCAAGGAGGGACAGCATGCTACAGCCTGGAACAAGGAGGTGGTGACAGGAGGAAGGGCCAGGTCAGACTCACAGCTGTGCCAGTGAGCACCTTTGGGGCTGGTAAGGGACCCTTTTAGAGGAACCTGGGGCTGTTTATATGCACTCCAAAATCTACTGGGAAAGAATCCTCACAGGTCTTTCACCCAGAACACCTGGCCATAAAATGAGACTTTTTTTTTTTCAACACAAACAGAGGTTGAGTTGAAGAGAGGTGGCTGGGAGCAGAACAGAAATCCCAGGTGGCGACTCAGGGCCTAAGTAACCAGGAGCCTGGCTGGTGCTCTGTATGGCATTTGCCTCTCCATGGGGCTTGAGAACCAGTGTGGAAAGAACGAGAGCCCTGACAGGGCAGGCCTCTGTCCTGGGGCGCCCCCTGCTGGTTTCTCTGGGAAATCATATGGCAAGCCTGACCTCACAGTGTGCAAGGATTCCAAGCTAAGATGGAAACCTCCCACAGAAATCTCACGTTGCAGGAGAGGAACCCGAGGAGCAATGACAGAGCAAGGGCCCAACATATATATGTTGAATGAAAGAACGATCGGGTAAGTGAACGGAAGCAAAAAAACTGCAAATGATCCTTTAAAACATGACATAAAATCTGCTAAAGAATATGTGATGTATGCTCGAACATCATGAAAAACATGAACACGAACAAACATGAACACCTGACGTGCCAGGTGTTCTTCCACGCGTGCCAAGAACGCCATGGTTTAAAAATTGCTTCGGTGGAAAGAGAGGGAAAGGGCAAGAAAATGATCAAGATATGCTACATACATGTACCAGTTCCCCAAAACAAACATCATTCTTTTGTATTACAAATGTACTCATTTAAAATGAAATTTTAAAAAGAATTTCCAGTGTGACCAAGAATAAGAAACCTATAGTAATGAGCACCATTGTATGCTGAGGGCCGGCTCGGCCCTGTACATAGTGCCCCTGCAAAACCACACCGGTGATGCCTTCCAGGCTCTCAAGGCCTACGCCACTGACCACTCAAGGTCACACACCCACTAAACCCACTAAAATAGAAGCCCATCCCCACCCAGACCCCAACTCAGAAGCCTAAAAAGGACATCATGGGGGCGTGGCCATACTGGTCAACCAGAAGATTCAGCATTCAGAGTCTCCCGGGATGGGCCCCAGAGTGCCTACCACGCTGCCTGCTTCCCTTCCCCCATTTGCCCAGCCTTCTCCCCAGCCCTTGCTGTAATCCCTCCACAGGATGCAAAGCAGACTCTGTGACAAAGAGTCCAGGCTCAGCATTAGCCCTGCAGTGAGGCTTTCGCTGGTTGGACTTGGCAGTGCCGTGTGCCCCACTCTTCATGATGCACCCAGTGTATGTGGATTATAGAAAAATCCTCAGAGAGATTCAGGGCTGTGGTGTCCACCAGAACCCGGATCACTATAGAGCTTGGGGAAACCAGGCAACATTGGGCTGGCAAGGGCTAGAAACAGAAACAAACAAGGCTCTGTTCCAGGTACTTACACAAGCTGAATGTGGGGGGAGGGGGGGAAAGTAGATAATATGGCAGGATATCTTCAAGAACTTGAGAATGGTTTCCTCTTAGTGTGTCTGTGTGTGTATACACACGAACCCACATACACACACACACACACACACAGAGGAAAAAAAGGAAAAGACTGCTGAAACTGACTACTGTATATTATTTAAATGAAAAATTGTGGGTTCAGTGAATCAATACATAAACAGAGGGAAGCCACAAGGGATCAGCAAAGATACACAACAATATAATACCTCAGCAGAGCCGTGGTTTGCAGGCAAGGCTGGGGGCCCGGGCTCTCTTCTCCTGTGCAGGAGCTTGGCCTGGGAAGCAACTGGAAATCCCGCAAAGCTGATGATGAACCTGTGTGTTTTGAGGGCTGTGGCCACCCTCCTTGGTAGAGGCCCTAGAGCAAGTGTATCCACTCCGCAGCCCAAGAATTGCATGCAACCCTGGACAGTTAGTACTGCAGCCCCACAAGATCATAAACTTTTAACATTATTATGTGCGTATTTTTTAATGATACTTTTCATGACCCAACTGCCCAGTGCTCAAGCACTGATTGTGTAAACACAGCACGCAGTAGAGGGGAGGGTGCGGTACACGTAGTCACAACCCACCTACATCAGACGTTACAAGAAGTTGTGAATTGGTGAGTAAAATGCGATGTTTACCAATAGGAATACTTCAACCTACTTACACATGTGTGTGCCTGTGAAGACGGGCACTTACTGGTATTAAGCAGACATGTAAGTTTTCTTATTTAATTATCAAGCTTGGGCTTGTTATTTCATAAAATTAAAATGTAAATAATAAAGGAGTGTGTGTGACTCATTACGTGAGCTGTTATATATTTTACATCCAGCCCAAGGCAATTCTTCATCCTTCCGTGCACCCCAGGCAAGCTGAATGGTTGGACGTCGTCGATGCCGTGGGACAGTGGTGACAAACCTATGGCACATGCGCTGCAGCCGCTGTTGGTTACCGTTGAGTGCTCTAAAAGGTTTGCCATTGCAAGAAGAATTCACCTGAGCAAATGTGCTCCCTGCTCATCCTGTCTGCAGCACAGGAGTGGAAACAACCAACATGGAAATACATTGCGATACCTTCAAATGACCGAAAACTGCACAGGACATAGGGGGATCATAGTCACTAAATATTGGTGGTTCCAGAGAGCACATTGGCCAAGCAATGGCCATGACTCTGACAAAGGTTCTACAATCTGAGGTACAGGATCTCAGGATAAATCCTGAGGGGATTTCACTGACTTTCTCAGACCCAAAAGCTACAACTCTTGTTGCATAGGTCCTGCTTTACCTTGGTCTTAACCATCCTGCAGAAAAGTATAA
>NW_004524655.1:10502103-10508463 GCF_000260255.1 Octodon degus | reverse complement strand
CAGGATGCTTGAATTATATTTTTGATCTTTTTTAAAAAATCTCAAGCAAATATGAAATATAATAGACTGTTACCCAGGGCTGGTGAGATAGCTCAGTAGTCTAATGTGTCTGCTTAGGCAAGCTTAGGCAGGTGCAGGGGACCATGGTTCGATGCTGGCCAAAAAAAAAAAAAAAAAAACCCAAAGGTAGAATGTTACCCAGCTTTGCAAAGCTGGGCAGTGGTCCCAATGTTCATAATTGTCATCTCTAATTGTTTCTCTGAATGCTTTGGACAGGTCACAGCAATTGTAGAAGCTCTGAGTGAGATCAGCAAGTCCCCTAGAAGCTCCTACCCCAAGAAGGAGGGAACTAGACCCTGGCTCATACCTTGCCTTCCTGAATGGTAAACATAGAGCAATCATTTAATTCAGCCCTAGTTCCAGTCCTCCATGGAGTCATCCCATACCACTGTGGCTCTCAACTCCTGGCAATGTGAGGAAGGAGCCAAGGTGCATTCCACAAATTCATGTGCATCAACAGAGACTGATCCTGGTGGCCTGGGATAGACCCAGGGATACAGGAGCCTTTTAAGGAGACCACTGGGGGCTTCTGTTCTCCAGCCTTGCATGGTCTCCAACACTTAGCCAGGCGCAGTTGGAATAGATGTACCACGGGGCCAGGTGACAATCCTAGGCTCTGTTGGGCTTGCCGCTCTATGCCTGATCCCATACATAGCTCCTTCCCTTTGGGCCTTAACTCAGGGAGTGCTCATAGCTGTCCTGGGATGTTTATACTTGATCCTTCATGCTGGTTGCTGGCTGCTGTATTGCCTGGCTGGTGCTTGCTCACTTCGTCCTCACTTTAGACGTAAAATTGTCTGTCTGGGGGCATCCAAGGAACAGGGAGAAGGGAAGGGGCAGAGGGAACCCAGGCACATCTGACTCCTGGGCTACAATACCCATTGGTCTAGCTTCATCTAAGGGACTCCTTTGAGGCCTGTCTCATCTCTTGAAATGAACATCTTGTTTAAAGATGTTCAGTGCAACCTTGCAACCAGCTGGATGTCACCGTGACACGAGTGTCAGCCCTCTAGCAGTGGCTGGCGGGTAGCTGTTACTCGAGGCTCCTTATTTAATTAGCAGGAGCTGTCAACCGAAGGGCGCTCAGGTCAGGGCTGGGGCGACCCTTGCTAAATGTGTATGCAGTGCCCGCTGCTTTGGGAAACCTTTTTAATTCCTTAAACACCTGGCATGGCACTTCACAAAAGAGAACATTTAAATAACCTTGCCTGCTTGCCAGTGCTAGGGACCTGTAGTCTATTACTCAGGAGGCTGAGACAGGACGATTAGTTGAGCCCAGAAATTCAGGTCAGCCTCGACAACATAGCAAGACCCTATCATAAATAAATAAATAAATAAATAAATAAATAAATAAATAAATAACAGGCCCGCCCTTAAGGCAGCTTGAGCTAGCCAAAGGAAAAAAATCCTTCAAATAAATAAAGGGCCTTGCTTTTGATTGCCAGGAAAATACAAATTAAATCTAACATGAGGCCCATTACACACTCACCAATATAGCTAAAATAAAAGTTTGTCAAGATCAAATGTGGTGGGCCAGGGAGATGGCTCAGTAGAATAAGCGCTTCCCTGGCAAGCGCAGGGTCTGAGTTCAATTCCTGGTTCTGCAAAAAAAATAAATAAATAAATAAACAAACAAACAAACTACTGAATTCATAAAAAAAAAAAAAAAAAAAGATCAAAGGTGGTGAGGATGTGGAATGCCTGGAACTCTCATACACTGCTGCTGGGAGTGAAATTTTCTGCTACTAATCTAGAAAATCACTTGGTAGTACCTTGTATAAAGCTGAACAGAAATGTAGACTATTCCAGCCATTCTATTCCTAGGCATACCTCATAATAAATGTATATATGTCCACCAAAAGACACTTATAAGCAGCTGTGTTCTTGGTAGCCATAAATAGAAACAATCCAGATGTCTCTCAGCAGCAGAATGGATAAACTGTAGTGTGCAGTTCTCACGTAATACAAATACCAAATTCTAGCACAAAGACGCAAACATCAGTAATACACAACACACATGAATCTCAGAAAGAAAATGTTGAGCGAACAGCAGCCAAGAGCAAAGTATTGCAGGCTGTGTTTCCATGTCTGTAAAGTTTAAAAAGAAATAAAGTGCCCTGAGGGGAAGCTCGGTAGGGGAACACACAGTTAGCATAGGTGAGGTCCCGAGCTCCACCCCTAGCACCTCAAAAGGGAAGAAAGGCAGGAGCTGAAGATATGACCTTATAAACTGAAGATGTGGCTTCCCTCAGGGTGAGAGGCAGTAACTCCCTATGAGGCGAGGGGAGTGTCGAGGGCTGGTAATAGGACAGTCTTGGCTGACATGGTTGTGACATAGAATGCTCAGGAGAGTTTAATCAAATTGTCATTTATTTGTGGGGGGGGGGTTATTGGGGGAAAGGGTACTGGGGATTAAACCCAGGGTCTTGTATACACTAAGCTTACACCTTACCACATGCTATACTCCCAGTCCCTATGCGTGTTTTTGAAAAAATGTAGGTTATCATTTAATAAAAAGGAGACTTTTATAGTTTTGATTGCTGTTGTCACTGAGACAAGCTCTCCTATGTTGCCCAGGTGGGTCTCAAATTCCTAGGCTCAAATGACCTCCCTGCCTCAGCCTCCCCAGTGGCTGGAACTACAGGGGTGCACTACCACAGCCAGCTCAAACGTAACTTTTCAAAATCATGCTATGGGTTGTGATGTGAAACACAGCTCATACGCGACGGAGAGGAGGGGTCCAAGGGCAACCCGGAGGCTCAGAGGATCCACGGGAGGGGTGTGAGCCTACCTGAAGGCAGCTGGGCCAACTGCTTGTACACCTGGTGCAGGTTCTCCCGGCAGGCTGGGTGGCGATCATTTAGCAGAAAGGACAGGGCAAGGATGATGTCGTGCTCTAAAAAGCTGGTTCTAGGGAAGGGAAGGGGCATTTAGACAGAATGAAAACCAGGCCGGGGGAAGATCAAATAACAGCAGATCCACTGCTGGGTACAGTGGTACATGCCTTTAATCCTGGTGACCTGGGAGGCGGAGGCAGAGGCAGGAGAGAATCATAAGAGCAAGGCCATCCTGGGCAACTCAGCAAGACCCCATCTCCAAATAAAAAATAAAAAGACCCTAGGCAGGGCTGGTGAGATGGCTCAGTGGTCTAAAGCACCTACTTAGGGGCTGGTGAGATGGCTCAGTGGTCTAAAGCACCTACTTAGGGGCTGGTGAGATGGCTCAGTGGTCTAAAGCGCCTACTTAGAACAAGCTTAGCAAAAACAAAGGGACTGCGGTTCAATCCCCCAGCACCACATGCCAGCCAGCCTCGCCCCCTGGTGGGCTGAGCTGGCCACACAAATAAATTAATAAATAATTAAAAAAAAAAATAAAGCACCTACTTAGAACAAGGTAAGCCAAGCACAGGGACCGCAGTTCAATCCCCCAGCACCACAAGCCAGCCAGCCCCACCCCGGGGGGTGAGCTGGCCACACACACACAAATAAATAAATAAATAAATATTTTTTTAAAAAAAAAGACCCTAGGCAGTAGGTGGCCGTGACTCAGTAGCTGAGCACTTGCTAGCATGCACAAGGCCCTGGGTTCAATTCCCACTACTGGAGGGAGAAAAAGACTAGATCGGCCACCCTATGTGGAGTCAGTCAGCATCTGAATGCACAAACTGGGGCAAAGTGTAGAGGTGAACGCTGAGTTCCAGAATCCCAGAGGCCCTGAAAGCAGAACAGTGTGGTTTGTGTGGTAACAAGAAACCCACAACTCTGCCTTTTGATAACCATGACTCAGACCCAGGCCCTTCCATCCTGCCCCAGATTCTTATTTCACTCTCCGGAGCCTCAGTGGCACCATCAGTAAAGCGAGAGTGAATATGGCAGGAGAAACCTACAACCTACCCTGCCTCAACTGTGGGACCAGGCTCTCCATCTCTCTCTGCGGCTCCCGGGGTACAAGCTTGGCAAGCCCAGCCCCTCAGGGGCCCCTGCTTCTCCTGGCTTCTCCCAACTGAGTTGTGAGCTTGCCGGCAGCCAGCCGCTGCCTGCAGACCTAGGGATGCCTGTTATGGTTGTTGTTAAAATTATATACAAGCTAATTAAATAGTAGGTAAGCCAATTAGAGGAAGAGGGTTTGTAAAATTTCCTTATAAAAAAAGAAAGACTGAGTCTCCGGAAAAAAAAGTATGATTGTAAAAGATTCTAGAAGGTTTTTTGCATGCAGATTACTTCATCAATGTCTTTCAGCTCTTGCTCTGCTTTAAAGAAACCAAAACTGCAAATCAGATATGTGATTTAATTAGAAAAGGCAGAATGTGCCATCCAGTGGGCCCATAGCAGGACGAGGCCTGGGTCGCACACTGGGACTGGCATGTGCCTTATTACTTGTGCTTTGGGTTTAAAATAAACCATTTAAAGGAAATACAGCATTTCTTTGATTCTCCAATTTTTAACCATTCCTTCTAAGTAACCAACTGAATTCTGGGGCCAACTGCATCTGGGAAAAGGACTTAGGAGGTCACACCAGTCAGGGTGGGGTTCAGGAATAAATGAGAAGTCATGTGTGAAACCCTCGATTCAGTGCCCAGCATATAGGACATGCCCAACCAATCACGCTACTGAGGCACTGCCTGAGACATACTCTTATGGCACGTTCTGAATTACTTCAGAGGAAGAAAATCACAGTGATATACACACATTGCAGGGACCTTCCCTGACCGCTGGGTTTTCCGCAGTCATTGACCATGACCCCTTCTATGTTACTTACATTTTTATTTCTGTATTTTAGGGAACAGTCTACAGGGTGTTCAAGGTCTCACTACTAGATCAGACTCCTAGTGATTCTCCTGTTTACAGCCTCCCGAGAGCTGGGATTACAGGCGTGCACTACCACACCCAGTCTCAATGACCACTGGAGTTTGCCCTGGGGGCGGGGCTGGCACAGCAGGCCCAGGGATTGAACCCCAGCCCGTGTGCCTGCTTGTAGGCACTTTAATCCACTGAACTACTTGGCGGGCCCTGTCAGTTATGTTTTGAAAGCCTATATTCTCAGCTACTTGGGAGGTTAAGGCAGGAGAATCACTTGAGCTACAGACCAACCAGGACAACATAGTAAGACCCTATCTCTTGGGGAAAAGAAAGACTTGGGGGTGCTATGTAACTCAATAGTGAAACATATGCTTAATATGCATGAAGCCTTAGATTCAATCCCCTGTGTCAAAACAAACAAAAACAAACTCAGCATGTTGGCACACACCTGAAATCCACGCACTCCGAGAGGGCAAGGTAGGAGGATCATAAATTTAAGCCCAGCCTGAACAACTTAATGATTTAATGAGACTCTGCCTCGGAAATTTGAAAAATGACTTGGGAATATAGCTGAATGCAAAATCCCTGGGGTTCGGTCCCCAATACCAGGAAGCAGTAAGGGAAGGAGGAAAGGAAGGGGAGAACAAGAACCAAGTCATTAAGACAGGCGTGGAGGGACAAACCTACAATCACAGCCACTCAGGAAGCTGAGGCAGGAAGATGGCTATGAGTTCAAAACCAGCCTGGACTCCAGAGCAAGACCTTGTCCCAAAACAAAAAACCAAAAAAACAAACAGGTACTGTGTTTTCCTGTGGGGTATGGTGGCCACCTCACTAGCAGCAGGCCAGATGGGAGGGGTCTGCTACCCAGGAAGCTCTCCTGCCTGTGTGAATGTCATGTGAGTTAACTAAGTCCTCAAGGTGCCAAGGTGTCAGGCCTGGGCTGCCAGCCTCGCTGGCCCTTCCGATCTCTGTTTGTGTGGTAGTGAGAAGAAGGCGGAAGGGTTGCAACACGGGTGGTTCAAGGCAGTTACATAGGGCTCAGTGGGCTCTGAAAGCCGTTGACTTTAGTTACAACATCACTGCCGAAGTGTGAATTTCTGCTAGTCTGTGGAAAGAAGCAGGTAATGCTTTAATTTGTTTTGTTTCCTTTCTACAATTGTTTGTACTTTTTCTCTTCTTAATTTCTTTTTTTTTTTTTTTTCTGTATTTTAGGGAAGGGTCTACAGGGTGTTCAGGGTCTCACTACTAGATTGGACTCATAGTGATTCTCCTGTTTACACCATCCCAAGAGCTGGAATTACAGGCGCACGCCACCATGCCCAGTCTCAATTGTCATCTCTGCACATCCCAGGGGCAGGGCAGGCATGGCAGGTCCAGGGATTGAACCCCTCGCCCCTGCGCCTGCTTGCAGGCACTTTAATCTGCTGAGTTATTTGGCTGGCCCTTCTCTTCTTAATTTCCTATCCATTTCTTTTTTTCTTTCTTCTTCAATTTTACA